>NC_091101.1:6832500-7132500 GCF_024713975.1 Paralichthys olivaceus
TGAATACAGCAGCTGTTGATCCCCAGAGAAAGTAGCATTCACCTATTTGCAAACTAAAAAGAGAGATTTTAAGTGTGTTTGTCCGCGTGTGTGAGAAAGAGAAGAATGAAGAAATCTTCACGACTCAACTGACTGATGTTACTGAACACAAGCATAGAGATTTGGTTTGTTCGAACAATCACACATACACATTAACAAACATGTTCATAGTCCTACACACACACACACACACACACACACACACAAACACCTAGGTAGTGAGTATGACGGTCTTAATTAGACACTCTGGGGAAAAGAAGACACTCAAATGGCTGATGCTTCACAGCAATTAGCCTATATTGATCTACCAGAGAGAGGGGGTCCGGGGACGTGACAGAGCAGGATAAAGACAACAAAAGAGACACACATGAAAAAATGAACACATCATCACACACAATCATTCTTCACGATCAAAATCATCCACTTCACCAGCCACACACACAGATTCTCTTCACAATGAACCTGTTGTTGCCTGTTTGAAAAGGTGGTGATCAATTATGTTCTTCTGCTTGCGTGCGTGCCTGTGTGTTTCCTTTGGAAATAGACTATACAGACGCCTCACAGACAAAAGAATAACCTGTCACCAGTGATATGATAACCTTTAATTGGCACTTCAAATGGATTTATCTTAAACTGAGCTCCTAATCTTGAAATAAGGGGATAATCTCTGACTGGTAGATAATCCAATATTAGGATTAACACTTCATGCAATTCATGTTGAGGACCAGGTCACAGTGGAGTGATAAAAATGGTGTGTGTGTGCGTGTGGTTGCGTGCATGTGTGAGACTTAAGAGAGTATGTGTGCATATGAATAGGTCAGTACCTTGACCGACCAATTGTGTCATTGTGGGCGTGTGTGTGAGGCTGTGTGTCAAGGTGACTGTCTAGGGGTTAATAACTTGTGACCCAGAGAAGGGACCAGGATGGTGGCTTTAAACACACACACACACACACACACACACACACACACACACACACACACACACACACACACACACACACACACACACACACACACACACATACACATACACATATACACACACAATCTTTGGGTCAACAACCATATAAATAAATTAAGTGAGTCTCTCTCTGTTAAAACATCATGTTAGGCTACTGGTTGGCAGTGTGAATAAATTATCTGACCTTTTAGCAAAGTCCTGATTCTTTATATGATGATACTTTACAGAAATATTTTAAATACATACATTGGTTCATTCTTACTTGATTGGGATGCTATGGTTGTGGTTCCTTGATGCTTTTTTCAGCACAGACAATACTTGCATTTTTTTGTTTGAGGCCTGTTTTTTTTTGTAAAACTGCAACAACGACAAATGCCTAATGTCAGGATGAGTTTGTGGTTCAGGTTTCAATAAAAAGGCATTAACCAGCCCGACCATGACATTTTACTCGCAGACATTCTGCCACACTGGGCAAGATGACACTACCTCCTGCAATTGCACTTATGGGGGGTATTGGATGTAAAGTGCAAAATACAAATCCTGAGCTTTAAATATTTTGGGTTATATTCAAACCTTTCAATACTTTCTTGTCAACCTTGGAAACACACAGTTTTAAAACTAAGTCGTATCTTACTGAATCAGTTGACAAAAGCAGCAAAATCTAGGGGCAGATAAATCAGTGGCTTCATGCATGGACCTCATGTCTATGTGTGCATTGCCAATAAAAGCATACATGCACATAATGCAAACACACAAGAGAGTAATTAGATTCATGTTTTAGTGCAGGCTTTTTCGTCTGGAACCTCAGAGTCCATTTAACACTGGAAATAGCTGCAGGTTAGGAAGCTAAAACACTGGCATGTATATGTGCATGTGTGTACTCAGTCAGAGAGTAGTAGGTTTTTGTAGGTTTTGCCCCCCAGTCTAATTGAGTTTTCAAGGAGTTCCTATCCTTTAAGAGAATAGTGCAGTGTGTGTGTGTGTGTGTGTGTGTGTGTGTGTGTGTGTGTGTGTGTGTGTGTGTGTGTGTGTGTGTGTGTGGTTACACGCATCTTTTGTGTTTATGCTTTACGTGTTTCTCTGCATACACATGGTTGTGTTTTCGGCTTTGCTACATATTTTATTCACTTATTTCTATATTTACATTATTTGGTAAAAATATTAACAATCACAATAATCTATACAATATAACAGTGTATAGTAAAATACTGTATATTGTTATTGCACAGCATACTTAAGTGACAGGAATGAATGTAGTACAACCGCACCAAAATGTCAGTTTTCAAATAATCTGTAATTAAAAAAATAAATACATTATTCAACCATGGTTTTGTGTTAAAATAATATTTTCTATTTACGATATCTACTTCTGGGACCAGAATGCCCTTTGGACCCATCAAGCTCGCAGTATTTCTTGCCACAGAACTGGACACAACAGCAAATACATCCTCAGTGTGATTTCAGTTGTTTTCAGTGAATCTTGAAAAGTATTTTTGCTTGAAATGTCCTTCTTTATTGTTTACTTCCTTTAATAACAGCAGTTGTCATCTCCTTCCCTCCATTTGCATTTGTATTTATTTATTTATTTATTTAGTTTCTCTCTCCAGGGCGCTGTTTGACTCAAGAACTGTGAAATGCTTTAGATATCTCATATGCTGTTTAAATACACATGTTAACTCAACATGCACACATTCACACACAATAACTGGGACTGTTAAAATGATAGAGCAGCTTGTTGTAGCCTGGTTTTTATTTAGTGCAGATTTTGGAAAGATGGCACAGGCACCTGCCATACTGGAAACAAAGTGTATTTGTGTGTGTGTGAATGTGTGTGTGTGTGTGTGTGTGTGTGTGTCAACTTGAAAGGTCATCATCTACCCTCGATTATTTTACAGCCAAACTCCCCTCCAACTGTTAGTATCAGATTGTGGCCTCTTTTCACAGTAACTGACATTGAACGAGCCTCCATTGACTCCAACAGCTTTTCATATAAACATTTTATTCCATCAGTAGAGAGCACTATAATGCTTGTGTCCGCTATCACGTCTTGTAGTTCCATTAAAGGCCTCTATCATTTCTGAAGTGGGTGTGTGTAAAGCTCTTCATCTGAAGATTGATGGTGATTGGAGATGGTTTCTTTGGTCTGCTGGAGAGAAATGTTGATTGGCTTGAAGTTCATGGTTTACCACACCAATGTTTGACAGCATTTATACACTGTTTATA
This sequence comes from Paralichthys olivaceus, assembly GCF_024713975.1. NCBI lineage: Eukaryota > Metazoa > Chordata > Actinopteri > Pleuronectiformes > Paralichthyidae > Paralichthys > Paralichthys olivaceus. Next base: position 6,835,726 of record NC_091101.1, read on the forward strand.
ATTGTATCCCACGAAATAAGATGCAAACTGCAGATTATAACATGACGTGGGGCATCTTTTATCGACACATTCAGATATCAACAGGCCACCAGGAGGCATAACAATTATAAATGTGAGTCCAATATCTACTCTCCTTTTAGCTCTGTTTTAATTTCCACCAACTCGGTGGGAAATATTTAAGCTGCGCTGTGTTCACCAGCAGTCTTTGTCTTTCTTTTTGGCAGGTCATGTGCTAAAATTAGTTTCCTTCCTTCTGCTGCGTTACTATTTGTGGGTTGTAAATACCAAACAATGAGATGAACAATTCTTAATGGCCCATTGAGTTGAGAGCAACCACAGAGTTTGGTGATGTTCTCCCTGTTGGTTTTGTCACTGATGTCTTTTACAGTACGGGCAGTAATTTGATCTAATGAAACAAATATTGATAAGTGTGGCGTTCGACCACGCCACCGGGTTCCCCCCACGACAGCCAGAGACGAACCAGTTCAACCATTGCTTGTTTAGCATCTTTCTTTATTTAAGGTCAAACTGAAACGTACACAAAACATGGAACTTAACAGGTCCAGCACTATCTGCTGGACCTTCAGCTTCACCCCAGTCTCCAGTGTCTTCTCCCCAAGTGTATTCTTAGTGCGTCCTTGCGTTCTTCCCCCAAGGCAGCTCTGCTGCCTCCTTTTAAAGTCTGAGGATCAATCAGCTAACAGCTCTCACCTGTGCTGATTGATCCTCTGTGGTGCAGGTGAAGGTGCTCTCTCCGCCCCTTCACCTCCACAATAAGTTCCCTCTACAGTTGTCTTTGCCTTGTGTACATGAATGAGGATAGGCATGCCTGTGTGTTGCAAGTGTGGGTGGCATGGTGCACAATCCTGCCAATGGTATCCAGCAAAGACAATGAAGAAGACTGCAACTATGTGACAATGGTTTAAAATAATTAAATTAAATAAGTAAACTGCACCTTTGATTCCTGCAGTGAGTTGCTACTGATGTTTGAGCATCAGCTTCAGTCTCGTCCTGTTGAAGCTAATATGCAAATGCTACACATGAAATATTTAAATATTAATATTAATTTCCTACATATAATCATGGTAGAAAAAGATTCTCGCATTGTCTCAGATGGTGGGGTGAAACAGTCACCAGCATAGCTTATTTCCTATATTTTTTCCATGCATGGTCTCATTTATAATTAACATGCCGATGACATAATGACATAAATACTTATGTGGCACCTTTAAAATGATAATTAGGTCATACATGTTTGAAGCATGTGTAGTAAAAAGAAATTCTGCTCAAATGATGAAATATCTCTTTTTCCTCTACACCCTCTCCTTTTATCTTAGAGGAGAAAAAAACCAGCCCTGACATTTTCCAGGGTGATTCATTACCATGCTGGTATAATCTGATTTTATCCAATCACAGTATTTTCTAATCTCCTCTTAATTCAAACTCCAATTTGCTCACATTAAGCAAACGCACATTCTCTCAGCTTGATGAGAAACATATTAACTAACACCACTGTTGGTTATTGATCAACAGCAGTACATTAATCTGATTAATTAGGCTGCCATGGCAACACACAGGTATGGTCAGCAAATCGCTGTAGCTGTTTAGACACACGTGTGTTAGTAATTGGAGTTGGTTTAGAAATTCTCAGCCTACAAATATCAAAGACAAACACACACACACACACACACACACACACACAGTTTCTTCCATTCAGACATAAAGTAAAACACTAGCTGTTAAATCAGGCCATTTGTGTTTTGTCTTTTCGGTTGTGCTGTGTGTACTTGGGGCAAATATGTTGTCAAAGGAATGTGTGTCCATGGCCAGAGAAACAAAAGCTGCATAAAAACATTATAAACAATAGTGACATCACAAAAACTGCTCAAACTGGTCTGACACGTAGTAGAGTGAAAACCTTCGCTGAAACCCAACAGTCTCCCTATAAATTAAATCAAGCTGCAACAAATTACACACCATCATAGATATTAGTCCACAAAGCATGTCTGCTTTTTTCATCAAGATCTGCACATTTGTGGATCAATGAAAATAACAAAACGATAGTAAAGAAAGTGATAAGAATTCCTGGATCCTTCCCTTTGTGCATAATGAAGTTTATCTTGGGCCATGTCCCTTCCTTCCACAAAGTTTCTTGGAAATCATTGTCTTAGTTTTTGTGTTATTCAACCAATCAACCACACCACACCTTACCCAATTAAACCCAAACCAACTAACTAACCAATACTCAACTACTATTAATTCTGCTCATCTTTTTAGAATGATGTCAGAAAGAACATTGGCCTCTAAGTGTGAACGGAGTGAAGAATAATATTATAAGACTGGTTGTTGCTTCAGCTCAAGTGGAAGAAATAAAAGTATATTCTTACAGCCATTTTATATTGATGCAGAAAATAATACTAACAAATTGTTCAAGGACAAATGAGCCAAAATGGGGCAATAAAAAGAAGTGAGAATTTATAGGACATTAAATTGGTTTCAAAAAGTGTTTTGAATCATCCAAAATAACTGTGTTCAATCAAGAAAGAATTTGAGAAACACTGAATCGAAGGACATAAGTGGATGGTGATTAGAAGTGGAAGTACACGTGAGACACACTCTATTCCCTTTGCTCCCCTCATTACGGCACCATGACCACACATAGTACTGCACAGATATGTGGTTTCTCTCAGCATGGTGCCTCTAATTAAAATGTCTCTGTTTTTACAAGAATTACAAGGGTTGAATTAATCACAATCTTGTTGCATGTAAGGGATTAATGCGTGTGTGTGTGTGTGTGTGTGTGTGTGTGTGTTATTTTTATAATTCATGGCAATGGTTTTTCATGGCATACTAAATACTGTACATGTGCATATGTGTATATATATACATATATATGAATGCAGCAGGTTTTCACTGCTGTAGTCTTTTCTATTGTTCTACTGGCCTTCGAGGTCGCTCCCCAAAATGTTTTCACTGGAAGTGATGGTGGAAAAAACGAATATTTATGTGAGCGAGTGGGAATTTTGTTTAGGTGTTTTAATATAAAGTTCCTTCTAATGGTTGGAGATATTGTCTTTGATTGATCAGGGATGCTGGTGATGTTCACAACAAGAAAAAGGTTTTATAAAGTTGTGTTATCATGAATACATTTACTCCTGATTTCATGGCAGCGATTTGGAAAATAATTGCTTCATTATGGAAATGTTTTAGACTTCAGGTGAAGTCTGTTTGGTGAATGTGAGCCTTGATTGACTGTTTAATTTTTTCATTCTTTAAAAGAGTCATTCCTTAAAACATTTCTCATCTTGTCAAAACCGGCTTTTCACACAGTTTTCAATTTCACTCTCAGTGCCCCCTCGACATCATTGTAACATCAGAGCACAGTTTTGGCAGAAAAAAAGAACAACGCTATACAGGTACAGCTTTAATGGATTTTAGAGCTCTTTTCTTCCCCTTTGTGATTTCATTTTCAAGCAACAGAGGTAGCGGAGCGCAGCACGATTTCTTGTCGCTGTAAAATGAAATGTCATACCGCAGCATCAAAAGAGGGTTTGGACATTGAAACCATTCACACAATTTTAAAAGAGTCCAGGAATCTGATAGAAATACAGTGAGCTGTGTGACAGACTTACCACTCAGGTATAGGAAGTCATTAAAACAGTAATCGTAGTCGTGTTCGCTGTCTAAAAGCTGAGTGTGAAAGCGTGAACACACACACACACACACACACACGCACACACACACACACAGGAAACACAGGAATGATGAAATAAGATCATATGTATGACAGTGAAACAAGAAAAACAAAACATGTGGATCCAGCTAACTCATATATGTGGCTTACACATGCACATACCCACAAACAATTTAATTTCAGCTAAACATAGTAGACCGTGCACATGCCATTCATACACACAGGTGATGAAACACAGCAGTGTTTTGAAATGCAGCCTCCAGCTATGAGAAGTCAGACGGCAAAAAAACACTGTGAACTGATCTTAACCTCCTGTAACAGAGAAAACCAAAAACATAGAAAGCTGTGACTGGTACTCCTGCTGAGAGAGAGAGAGAGATGAAAGTCTGGGAGAACAGAGGAAGGGAAGGAAAGAGGGAGAGAATCAGAAAGAGAGTGAAAGGTGTGAAGACATTGATTGAGGGAAACAAATGTGGAGAAAGGCAGAAGGAGAGACAGTATAAGAGCCTGAGGTGGTGTCAAGTTGTGCACACACATACACAGTCACATACACTCACATGCACACATCAGTCCACTTAAACAGACATTCTCTGCAACACCTAAGGTCATTTTGACACCCGGCGAGGTGCAATTCTGGCATATAAATCTTGTGCAGAGAAAAGAGATGAAAATATTAAGGTCAAATTTGTCTATGTCAGAGAGAGAGAGAGAGAGTGAGAGAGAGATGAATCAGGACTTCCAGTATGTCAGAAAGATGGAGATTAAGGAAAGCAGACAGGGATAATATTAAAAGTGACCTGTCCTTGTTTTCTGTTACATTTGTCAGATGTTCATATTAAACATTGCCAAAGTTTCACATAATGAGGTGAACATGTGTCAAAATAATGTGTGTTATAGTGTGTGACAGCTGACCACTGATCTGCTGTGTGTCACGCGTCTGTTGTTCACACAGGTAGTGTGTCTGCTGCAGAGCCGCTACATGAGGTTTCCAGAAAACTCAATGACAGGACTCTACAGTATGAAGCTTTGCATCTTCCAGTTCTACAATTACTAGAAAAACCTTGTTAAAACCAATTAATAGTTTCGGCCAAGAGAAAATCCAAAGTGCTTTTACTTTGAAACAGGTACAGGAAGTGTTTATGTGGCTGCTGACTGTGCACGGTACGCAGACTAAATAGGTGAGACCCCGACTCCCTAGAGGAACTGGGCGTCGCAGGCAGGCAGTGTGGGTGCTATAATCTGGTTCTGCCATGCAGACATGCCACTTACACATCCAGTGTGGCCAGGGCTCGGACATCGGACTCTAAACATTTTTCAATTTTGCATCCAGCTCATCACGTATTTCTTCATTTCAGTCAACAGATGAAGTCGGGTGGAGTCACCAAGTCAAACTTCTACTTTACAACCTCCAATCTACAGTTCATTTCAAGTTTAAAAGCTGCCCTGCTTTAAAAAAAAGTCACCTGAAGTGGTTTTACAAAGCTGAAGGCAAAATGGAAAATTATTCAGATAAATCACTTGGAGGAAAATGAGTTTTTCTTCTGGCCTTGTTCAACATAAGCAACACAGATCTAAAATGTCAGTAAAGTCTCAGAGCAGCCACCCACTAAATGTAGTTATTTATTTGTTACTTACATACTAATAAACCCAATGAAAGGAATAATAATCACCTGTTACAGCAACGGTTAAAAAAAGCTCAATATGCTCCATTCAAGCAATTCCTTTTTTTTTTTTTACCCCAAATCACTCCGGGGACCCATAATTCAACACAGGATTTATTTTGATATGAAATGTCATTACTAAGGGAAACATTCAAAAGGGCAGCCTCACCGCCCACTATGTCAGTTTAGCTTGTGTATCCCTGAGGCTAAATGAGACTGTCAAGCTGGAAGCAGATTGTGGCCACATATTGTTGGAGTTAAGAGGCCAACAGACACGGATGATGAGGGAGGTGGTGCGTAGCAGCAAGTGAAGGGGGAGAAATCATAGCCAAAGGGCTGAAAATGCAATCTTTCAATGAGTGGCAATATGGCATTTTTACATTAAAAGCAGTTTAGCTCTGATTTCAGCACTTAAACAAGTTCATGATAAGTTAATATTGTTGTTCTCTGAGTACACATGGACTCATTTTCTGTGAAATTTGAACATTCAAATCAATGTAGTCATTATTATACAACAGAAATAATATTCCTTAGTTAGTTGCTGAATACACCATTCTGTTCAGGGACAGACTGGGACTTTAAAACAGCCCTGGACTCTGACCCAGCCCAGCCCAGCCCCTGGCAGCAGTGTCATGATGCCTTCGTCTCTGTGTTATCCAGGATCTCACAATATCACTGGTGATGGTTGTCTGTTGTGTTTACAGCACCTTATATCATCTGTTCCATGCATGTTTTCCTTAATATTACTAATGTGGAATGATACAATCACATTTAGTTTAGATGATGTATCATCAGAAATCACTTGTCTTTCTTTGTGTGTATGTACGCTCGTACATTGAGCCTGTTGTAACAGAAATTGCAGTACATTTTAAATATGACCCTCCTCAGTGGGTTTTTGGAAGATCTCAGCTTTCATTTGAATTTAAAACTGGTTACCGATGATTTAGGGTGACGATAAATTCACTCCAATACTTTTCTGTAGAACAGATATATTGAGGGCATTGTTGCTGTATAAAACAAAGACTGCATGAAAGTAAAATATTGTACACAAACTTATGTGCATATCTATGTTTAAGGTTGCAAACAGTTATTTTCATTATTATCAGTCATTTCTCATAAAGACCTTCCCTTTTATTTAATATAACGTAAAACTATTTACTTGGTCTTTCTCGCTGTGACTGTGTTGCTCTGTGTATCGGTGGTTAACATTGACTTTCTGTCAGTTCTTATCAGTATTTCCAGTTAAGAGTCACAGCCAGACTGGCAGTCCCAGAGTTAAAAATGGAAGCTGTTTACACCAGTGTGCTCGCAGAAGGACGGTGTGTGAGTGTGTGTGTGTGTGTAGGAATGTATCTCCGGTATCAGTGTGAAGTACTCTCACAGCCATTTCCACCGCTACAGCTCCATTAGAGCAGAGGGGAGGAATTAAGCATCTCTTACATACAGAATATAGTCAGCATTGAGAGTGTAACTCAATGAATACTCATATAGGTCCTCAGTGGATGTTAGAGCCACGCACTTACATGGTTGTGAGCTACTGCCACTGGCTGCTCTCATACTTTATCAATAACAAGTAAAACCACTATATACACTCAAACAAAGAATACATAGAAGCAGACAAAGCAACATGAGACATGTGGACTGAAAATAGACTGACAAAATTAGCAAACAATACATGGAAACGTGTATACTTGGCTATAGACAGTATCACATTTCAAAATAATCAATGGAAAGACTTTAGAATCTGTGTCTCATTTATTTTTTGATAGGAGTGGAATGGGGTATTTCCCATGATGCCTGTGTGGTTGCTGTTCATGAGTGTGGTGGTGCCTATGGAGTGTTGCTCCGATGGTGCTCATCGAATATACTTGGACAAATTTTAATATGTTCCCAGAGAGGTAGGCCAGTGGATCCTCCATCCAAAAAGTTTTTTTTTTCATTCAACAAACTACTGAAAAAAGGAGAGTGCGTTGGAAGAACATTTCTCTATCATTCATTGTGGTTTTTTGAATGCAAACAGAACATACTTATTTCCACTGCAAGCAAAGTCGTGTTGAACCATGACAGGCCACGATAAAGTAATTTGTGAAAATTGTGGTCAAAGTGCACGCAGCCAATTTGGATCCCTACTTTATTTCACTTAGGGAAGCAAAATGGTGAATGTGGAGGTAACTAAACTCATCTGCATTTAAACATATCGTACCATCTCTCACACACACACACACACACGCACACACACACACACACACACATGCACACACACACACACACACACACACACAAACACACACAATGCTGAAGCTCTTTGATAAATTGGCTGCATATGAATTTATGTGGGAGCCAATACGTCTTTGTTTCACAGTATTCTGGCACAGAAACACACACACACACACACACACACACACAGAATGATTTGTCTACTGCCAGATTCACACTCAATGTTAATTTGTCACAGAAAGTATCGCAATTCTTCAAAGTTTAGAAGGGTGCGTGTGTCTGTTTGCCGATGGCACACTTGTGGTGTGTGTCTGAGCGATTTGATGAACACATTTCAAGATGACCTTTGACCTTGAACTTTTGCCACACAGCCCATGTATGTGTGTGACATCACCAAATGAAACATGTATTTGCATGTGTTATGTGCAGCTTCTCCTTGAAGGATGATTAGACGTCAAGTATAATTTCATGTTAATCAGTCAAATTGTCTGTGTGGTGATGCAATTTCATCTTTACTGTCATGGTAATTTCATGGAAAAGCAGAAGGACATGTCAGTAATAAGATTTCTACAATTGTGGAAAGAAATGATCATGTGTTCCACAAAACATAATCAGGAGAAACAGGATGTGCAGCAGAAAAGTGTGGAAGAAGTTAATCTGCTCAGCATGTTGAAACAGAGCCACGCTACTAATCTGTTCCAACAGTTGAAGCTACTTGTTTCTTTTTGTACTTTCTCTGTTTTAATGCAAACATTACACATCATTGTGAATGGCACACGCAGTATAACATGCATAACAAGATGTCTAGATGTGTTCTTACTCCAAAATACAAAGGAACGAAGTGAAGGAGGCTTTTGATTAGTGTAATGTAGTAGAGGTACATCACGGTTAGGTCACCATACATCACAGGGCCAACAGAGATAAACAGCCATTAATGCTCACATCCACAATTTAGTCTCAAATTAATCTAACCTGCATGTCCTTGGACTGTGGGAGGAAGTCTGGGTGTTCCAATCCGGGATTCAAACCAGGAACCTTCTTGCTATGAGGTGACCGTGCTAACCACTGCAGTGTTGCTGTAGAAATAACATGGTCTGTCTGAATATCCACTTTGATGCAGTTGATTGGATGGACTGTCATGGACGTTTGGACAGCCATTCAGAGCCTTTAGAGAATGACTCGTTACATGATTGCACCGTGAGATTGGTATTTTCAATGAAACTCTTGGATTGATTTCCATGGAACTTGGTTCAGTTAAAACTTAATAATGGGGTTGGATAGATCATTTCATTTTTTTCTATTAGATCTCTTACCTGAGCTAGAACAAGATACAGATCTTCATAATATTGACTCCCTTTCATGAAATAAATGGTGACAACAAAAGTGTTTCATTCAAAAAAAGTAATCAAATGAATCAATATGTTGCTTCACTCACTAGGTGCAGAGTACATATAGTCTACATAAAGTAGAACTGTGCACTAATTTTAATTAACACGTTTGAAACTTTCCTGGAAGCTCATCAGAAAAAGAGATCTAATAGAAAAATATGAAAACTTTCTCCAGATGCCAAGAAGAGTTGAGTGGATAGTTCAAGATTTTCTTGAAAAAGTTGCTAATACCTCAAATAAGTACTTCAAAACTCGGTGTTTACTTTCAACGTTCGTGTTACAAAAGTTATATAAAGTGACAAAATGATCCCTTCCAAGCTTTGTAAGCCAAGAATGGAAGACTGCATTTTGCCGAAGCAGACAGAGGCAGCCAGCCATGCCGCTGACGTTCTATGTGTTTTCAGAAGCCAACTTTTGCTGTGAAAACATACACACGCACATGTTCGGATCTGTGTGTGTGCACGTGCCTGTGTTTGTGTGTGTTTGGATGTCGATTCAGAGACTTTTGTGACTGCATATTTCAGATGAATATGAATGCTTGTGTTGACAGAGATTGTGTGTGTGTGTTAATGTGTGTTCATGCTTGGATAATGAACAATCAGCAGGATGGAGTTTTTGAAGCCAACTCACTTCTGAACAAGCGGTATCTATATTAAGGTTTCTACCTTATGGCACACACACAATTTCAAACGTTTGAATAGACACACACACGGACATATGCTCCAAGACAGTAGTAGATGTAGACAGGTGGCTGTTCACTCACACACACTCCCATGCACATGGACTATATGTCTTGGTCACACTTGGTCAGAGTAGAGAACATCTAACAAGACAATGTCAGATTCCTATGAGGTGAGTGCATGTGTGTCTGTGTGTGTGTTTGTGCCAAGAAAGACAATATTTGGCCTGAAGCCTGGCAAATTTTATCCCTGGATCCTCATCACACTCACACTGGGAGCGAGAACAATTCTGCAAACACACACCCACTCAAATGCGCATGCAGCACACACATGCACACACACACACTCACTCACATGTATCAGTGTGGGAGGAAAAGTTTTTGTTTTACCCCTTCTACACTCTGTACACGTTCTTTCACTTGGGTTTTCTTTGCTTGTCAATGATATATGTAGCATGTATCTCATCTATCTTCATTCATTAGGTTTGTAAAGTTTCTTTCTTTATATACAACTGTTTCAAGCTTTTCCTGCAGGCCCAAGTGTTGGGACGTGATATCCAGCCACAGTTTTAACAGTTTAGCTTTAGGCCTTTTGTTGTTGTGTCCACTTGAGTTTAAGAAAGTTATGAGCTAATTGTAGGCAAACATTATGTGCTACTTTTACAGAACAGAGCTCAGGCACCAAATTCTGCGCTTTGATTTGGTCTGGTATATTTACTGGCCTTGTAGGAACTGGTGCGTGCATTGGCACCAGATTTCGGCACCCTACCCCAGTCAAGGTCTTTTAAAATAATTTGGATTAATGTTGTATGCACCATGTTAATTTATAGAAACTTTCTCTCCAGGCTGTTTTATACAAATATATCATTTCCAGCAATACAAACTCTGGGACAGTGCGCTCTCACTTCTGCCTTCCACCGGTGCTACAAAGCTGTCACTGCACATATTGTTCTTCACAGTCCACCTTGTAATTTTCAGTGAGGCGCGCAGAATGAAATCATTTCTGTCTACTTTAAAAAACAGGGTTAGGGTTAACCCCATGTGTAGAGACTACAGTCCTCGCTGCAGTGGGCCCCGGTTCAAATCCCACAGTGGCCAGCCCTTTACTGCATGTCATTCCCCCCTCTCTCTGCCCACTGCTTCCTGTCTCTCTAGAACTGTCCTATCATTAAAGGCATAAAAGCCCTCAAAAAATATTTAAACAAAACACTTTTTCATAGCTTGTAAACCACTTTCCTGCTCCATGTTTGGTTGTCATGAATCATTTGGACAGTTGGAGCTATTTTATGTGTGAAGAGCTCTCGAGGTAGAGATGCAGACTGGAACAACAAGCATGTATAGTGCTGTTTGTAGTCCAGTGAAAGTTCAAGGACTGAGCCACTGTTACCAAGGTTAAAAAAGAGGAAGACTTGAAGTACAGAGAGAACCACATTGCAGCTAGTCATTGCAGGTACAGACCACAGGAAGAGAGGGAGAGATACACTCAAAGAAAGTAGTTATTTCTGTGCTTATCCTTGATTTTAGTGACCGGTAATGCTGATTAGGCTTCAAATACATCACTGTTTAAAAAAAAAAAAAAACTTTGACGTAGTGTGACCAAATCTAATCAGAACTAAACCAAGTATTGAATATTTTGCAGCACTCGCAGACAAAAAATATATTGAAAACTGAATTTGGCTTTTGGCTGTTACATTTGGCTGCCAAGCTCTGAACGATTAAATAAGGGCGCTGCAGGCGTTTTCTCTCCCTGTGTGTGTGTGTGTGTGTGTGTGTGTGTGTGTGTGTGCGTGTGTGTGTGCGTGTGTGTGTGTGTGTTTCCTTTTCAGTGTACACGCAAGCATGTCAGTGTTGCTGTCCATGCATGTCCCTGTGTGTGTGTGTGAATGTGTATAGAGCTGTCTTTTCACTTGCAGACAGGTGCACCAATTACCTCTCCATCTCTCTTTCTCTTATTCTATTTCTTTGTCTGTCTCTCTCTATCTTTTCTTGCCTGCTGCCCTCTGTTCATACCTGCTAATTATTAGTGTGTGTGTGTGTGTGTGTGTGTGTGTGTGTGAGCATGTGTGTGACATCCTGTCTCCTACTGTGAAGCGACCTTACTCCAACCGCAGCATTTTCTCGTTGCCCCCCACCCCTACACACACACACACACACACACACACACACACACACACACACACACACACACACACACACACATACATACTGGACACATTTATTCTTCTGGTGTCACTGCAGGATCGATGCTAGATGCTAATTAGGAAAAGCTATTTTCACAAGCACCAGTAGCTTAGTGCTCACACTCTCCTGATTACAGCTTGCATACATATACCTGCATATTCAAGAAAAAAACATTGATTGTGGGTCATGTTATTGTAAAATGGATTTACAGAGCCTTGGCAGGGTGTGTAAACAAAGATTAATATATTTTTGTACAAACTTTTTGGATGCATCGAGATGACTCTATCTCAACTAAGTAAAGGACTGGTATTTTTGTGGAATTGGAGAATTAATGATCAAGTTTTATATTTTGTTGTTATAAGTTGACACTTTAATGCCCCTCCAGCAGAGTTTTTGTGCTGGACTAGTTGGAAAAACTCCATCTGAATGTGCTTAATTGTATCCACTGTTTTATAATGAACCAGTTTTTTTCAATAGAACAACATTACACATCTCCAAGTTGGTGTGTGCAGCGCAAATAGCATAAAAGTTGTCTATGTATGAACTATTACTGAAATATTCAACTTCAAATTCCTTCAGTTTTATTTGCTTCAAAAACGGACCCCAAATTGTGCAGCCTAAACACAGATTCTTGAATCCAATAACAACAAAAACAAATCTAATTACAAAAAATCTATATAGTTCATGTTTACCTTAGCGAGACTAATTGATTAAAATGCACACTAATCAACAGCAGGAAGAATATTTATACAGAGTGAAAGAGCGAAAGCTCAGTCACCTTAAATGCATAAGTTTAGCTAAGTAGATAATCATCCATGTTGCAAGGTGATGGGATAAAAATATCAGCAGGTTGTCAGTAAACTAGCTCCAAAAGTCAAATATTTCCAGATTATGCTCTAAAGTAGGCAGAGTCAAATAGAGAGGGACAGTCAGTTTGGCAGCTAAATGTCAGTGAGTGGAAATGTGCTTAATAACACACACACACACACACACACACACACACACACACACACACACACACACAGACACACACACATGGGCAAGACTGAAATCATACCATCTCCTTTCACCCTCTTCATCTTCTCCTTCCATCTCAGAGCTGCCACCCTGTCCTTCTCATTAGATCATCTCTCTCTTTCGCTCTCTTTAAAGGTCAGAGTGAATAAGTGTGGTCGGTAAATAAGCACGGCATTGGGCGGCTGCAAATAAATGCACCAGTTTGTATGTTTACTGCAAAAGGCAAATGACGGGGACAAGGATGGAGGGAGAAAGAAAGATGCGTGGGAGGAAAGTGGAGAAGAAGAGAATTGCATTCATATTTTCTTGCAGACATGTAGACATACAGATGGAGAGATGCTGTTATGGACTTCAACCACACTGAGTGCACACACACACACACACACACACGCACACACACACACACACGCAGATATACCCTCAGTCACAAAGAGATATGGCATTTAACAACCATTGTCTTTTATAAGGAGAATAAATCTGTTTCATGGACTGGAGGGTGATGGCAAGCAGCGCTAGTTTGTCATCCAAATGTCAGCTGTTGGAATGCAACATGCAAATGGCTTAGATCAGGGAAGGTGGATGTCGTTCGTCTGTCTCTGTTCTTATGAAGGACGTTTAATTTGTTTCCAAATCATTTCTGACCCGGAGGGTGAAAAAGATAGAGATGCTTAGTTACTGCAGGACACAGAGCCACGTGTTTACATCAGACCCCTCTCAACCCAGAGCAGGGCAGGAGGGCACCACAAATCAAACGCACAACAGTGGCGAGACACAAGACAGAAGCGGTCACAAATCAAAAGTGCTCCGTTGCGGGGAAAGAGGGTCAGCGCATGTTACAAATCAAGCCAGCCCAGACGGCAGGATGGTGGGAGACACAAATCACACCGACCCCATCTCATCTGCCGTCCGAAAAGGAAAAAAAAAAAAGGTTGTGGTTGCTGCTGACATTAAAAAGTCTGAATGAGAAAGAATGAATGACACTGAGAGATGATGGTAGCACGACTGTTGACACTAACAGAGAGGGAGAGAACAGAATATGATGAGCTCTCTACCCATCTCTACCCCCAGTGTGCGTAGGAGGGTACACTGTAGATATGCACACACGCACGCACATGCCCATGTGCACATTTGCTTCATTACTGCCACTGCAGACGTGTATGTCAGGCTGTGTATATGTCCTCATATCAGTGTGTTCACCTGCCTTACTATTTCTGTGTGTGGTTTGACTGTAATGGTATTCCAAATGGTAGGCAGCCACGGAGAACGGGTGACTTAACTGTCTGCTGATTCTCAACTCAACATGCTGTTGATTACTGGGAGAGAACGAAAGAGAGGGGAGTGTTTGTTGATTTTTACACAAGGACTGAAATTCTTCCTCCTGGTTCACTCTGGCCGCCTCACCCGCGACAATCCCCTGCAACGATCCTGCGAGCGTGTTTGACTGTGAGCTCACCTGTGAAATGTCTTCAATGTACCCAACAGCATGCTTGACATGTTTCAGAGATAAGCCAAGGCCGTGGCTGATGACCCAGGTCTACCCACCAACCTGGGCTGTTCAAGTTCTCACATATTGGTTAAATCATCTTTAGGGACAAAGCGATTCATCTTCACAGGCAGAGTGATTCACACCAGAAACAAACGTACTCCTCAGAATTGACATTGTGTACAATATCCGGAGGTAGAAATACAACTTGGAAACCAATGTCCAACCAGCATTTTCTTTTTCTGTCATATTTTCGCAGCAAAATTTGAAAAAATATATACTTTAGTGATGACTCGGAGTTAAATTCAGTAACCTTTCACACCAAGTTCAATTGGTGACCTCTGACTCAACATGTTGTGCCTTTGGCCACTTATAGTTAAGAGCTAAGCTAGTTCATAAGCAGCATTGCTCCATCCAGTTTGATTTAACTCCTCTGTTGGAATATGAAGGAGGAGAGGTACACTGTCTTGTGTAAAGTCAATGCAGCAAGACAGAACTGGAATTCATGACTGCCTTAAGGTAGCTTGTCACCGGCATGTACGTTTTTTTATCTATTAGCTCGCTGGCTACAGTAGTTGACTTATTAGCCCTGTGAGTACTCCCTTGACCAACAAGCTGTTGGCACCACCCTTTAAGAAAAGGATGAATTGTATGTAACTGGGCCTGAAGAGGACCAAAATAGCCCTGTAGTAAATAAATGGCAGTGGAACGTAATTAGACTGACAAGTATTTGATCCTCAGTCCAACAATGTGATGACCGGGTATGTGGACAAAGTGCTTTTTTTTACTGGCTGAAGTTGTTAAACAGTTGTAATTACATGCTGGCACACGCTGAGCCAACTTTCACTCTTGTCTCATCATTGCAGTGCAAAAATGAATGAGAGGGTGGCCTGCTTTGACACAGGATTAATTTCAGTCAGTAACTAACTCCAGTGACCCAGGTTACAGAAGGATGAGAGACACACCTCGCACACGAGCAGCTTTGCTTTTTTTTTCCAGTTTGGGCCTTAAAATGAAGACTTTTCCCCAGTTCACCCTCATGGATATTTAATAAAGTTGAGAGCTTATCAGTCAGTGTTAAACACAAGTGCTGAATTGACTTTTTTTCATGCTCTTTGATTTCAGTTGAGGATTTCTTTGAACACATGAGATGTTTTTTATCCAAAGCTCAGCTGTACATAAGATCAGAGGCTAATATAAGCTGTAGCAGGGATGTCACTGAAATGAATTCAATTTACATTTTTTTAGAAAGTTGTTTACACATCAGTTTTCACTTAAAGACATCTTGTTAGTCTGCATTAATAAATAGTGTAAATCTTAGTTAAGTTACGTGAACTCTGGCTCTTGATCAACAACTTCGATCTGTATGTAATGTTAACTTTTGAGGCTTACTTGAGTTTTCTGTTCTGCACAATTATATCAGATGTTCAAAATACACTTTAATTTGTAATAAGCTCTCAGCAAATTAAACTGCTATACTTTATGTTTGATGCAGTAGTGTGACTTTGTACTTTTGAATTAATTTTACATTTAATTTATCCAAACATGCCAAAATAAACAATCGATATATATGTAATATATATATTTTATATATTATATAAATGACTGATAAATATGAATCAATATATTGAATTCTGGAATGCTGGTGTTCAGATTACTTTGTGGAAGTGTTTGTCTGTGGCAACCAAGGACTCAAACAAACCTTGAGGGAACCAATGCTCATTTAAGAAGATAGTAACAGGAGTTTCATACATGCAGTTTGATTCTGTTGTGGAGATCACATGCCTGACGTCGGGCTGTGTCACCAAAAGTTACTTGTACGTGTATATGGCACCTCCTTTTAATCATTTTACTCGTCTCCAGTTTTGTGTTTGTCAATAACTTTCTCACTTGCTTGCATTTAATCCTCCGGTTAATCTCCTGCTGTTTTCTTCTCACATGGGCTCATTTGGACATTAACAGGAGTTCTGACTTTTGGGCTGGCAGGAAAAAACTCTTAACTCTGACATCTGCGTTTTCACATACAGCCCCTCTGGACAATTTTAGAAGATTGTCTGTAATACAGTACATGTATAAAAGCAGCTTTAGAGTACAGAGATCTAACACATATTAAACAATATCCTCCCAAACCCTCTGTGATTTCTCACTGCCTCTTACACACAGACATACTCAGACACCACATATCTGCCAATATCAGTATACATCACAGTGAGTGCACATGACTAGTTGTCGTGCTGTGACACCATATGATATGTGGATAATTAGTGAATAAACAATAGCAAGAGAAATAGCAATATGTTATTCTATTACGGAGCCAAGTTACAAGTGAATGAAACAAACCAAGGTCTACAGATCAATGGCCTCCATTATGCAGACAGCATAAAGAGAAAAGGACAGAGCAGCCGGGATAATACACACAGTTACCTCCATTTAGCATCTGTTGCAAGTTAATCTAGTTCAGTTTCTACACATACAGGTAGACTGTGAAATGACTTTTGAAGCACATGTTCTGTAATGGAGATTTTCCTTGAGGCTTTTTTTTTTTTCTAAGAAAAATGCACTCATCCATCCATTCAGCCATTTTCTATTCACTTGTCCTGGTCAGGGTCACAGTGGTAAAACAGCAAGAAGAGCAGCTCAGACATCCTTTCACACTATCAGCATCCTCCAGCTCCTCCTCTGGGTATCCAGTGGGGAAATGAGACACCCAGCATCCAGCGTGACCCTGGTCTGCCCCAGGCTTTCTTCAGCTATGTAAAACAGAGAACAGCAGTGGCATTGGCAACAAGCAAGTGTTTTCTTTTGATGCTTTAATAATGAATGACATTGACAACTCATTTATCCTAATTTGCTCCTGCTCAGCTAATAGATTGAGTAATTGTTTCATCACTAGATATTTTTTCTCCTCCTGTATATTTGTCGTTTTTTAAAAAGCCGTCAGTTGTAAGCAAGAATTTCCATAATTTTCCCATGTAAATGATTCTCCATGTACAAGTCAATTTATCATTAGATTTAGTTTGAACATATTATGTGAAAAGCAAAATAAATTAAACTAATCTCTATATGGCCTTCACATTGCAAAGAGAAACTGTGATCTTTAGTTGCACCATCAATGCTCAAAACAATTTTTCTAAGACTAAATAAATTAATATGATTTTCAATAATAATTGAAGTTAGATATGGTTCTCCCCAGTACTCCTTGTTAAATATTCTTTTAATTACATCTACTCCCTGTTCACCTTGACAAATCAACTCTTTATGTTTTCACTTCTGAATTTTAATGTGAGCAGCTCCTCTTACCAATGTTCATTTTAAGTGGCAGATTAATTCTGAGCCATTTAGCTTGAACCTACGACTGCTGCTTTGCCTTTGTAGCATTACCGTTACCTTTCTGAGGATCCTGAGGAAATACTGTTTCGGCTAGATCTGTCCATTACCTACAAGATATACATGTAGGTTTTTGCCAGTGGTCCATGTTGGCATATGTTCAACTCCACAATATCATTAGAACCTGTATGTGTGCTGGGAAGAGAAGAGGCAACAACCAATCCGGCTCATAATCTTGGAGAGAGAGAAGGAGAGAGAGAATGCCCAACGAGAGTTTTCAGCCGAGAGTGGGTTTGACTGATCTGGCCAGTGCAAAGGTCGGTTTTACACAGACATAGCTGTAAGTCTGCATAGGATTTTTCTGCATCATAATAGATTCAAGGTCTCTGAGTCGAAATTATGCACGATACCTGCAATCCCTGCAGCAAGCTCGGATAATAAATGTGCTGTAATTGTTGGTGTAAGATGACTAGCACAATATAAATGTGGTCATTATTCCTCCAGACACAGTTGTGATAGAGTTGAATTAGCATGCTCATTTCATCTCTCTGCATGTGCTTCATCTTGCTGTTTCCATCCCTGTCTGTCTTTGTCCCGCTCTACCTTCATCTCTTTCAATCTACCGCCGCTCCGCCTCTCTCCCACCTCTTTCCCTCAGCCCCTCTCTCTCTCTCTCTCCTCCCTGCTGTTTGGTAAAGATGACTGAGTGTGAAGACATGATGGAATATTTCCTGTCATCATTATGAATTAGCCTCTGCATGGACCCGCACGCACACACTGCTGCAAAGGCATACACACGCGTGCATACTCTCACAGAGAGGCCCATGCATCATATCAAGGTCTCTTGAGTCAGTCTATCAGTGATGTCATTGATCTCAGTCGTCTATCAATGGCAAGACTGCTACACACTGCAACAGAGCACAGCCAGGACATTTCATGAGAGGAGATAGGAGGGTGTGTGTCATTGTGAGGGAGAGAACGACCTGAAAGCAGAACCAAATGTTAAAACATTTGCCACAACTAAACAAAAGGTTTGATAAGTTATTTGGATCTCTTCTATTCTGCTGAGAGTCCATTACATAAAACAACAGAAAAACAATCAATACAAACACAAATTACAAATAGTAGCAAAATAATTCTAATATTTCGCCTTTTCCCCTCACATCGATTGCGCAATATACACAGAATAGTATATAGAGTACTTGTGTAGTTCAGAATATTGAGTTTTTGTAGGTTATGTTCATTTAACACGAAAAAGTGGTTCAGCCACTGTTTAAACGAAGAAGCTGTGCTGCTTTTCTAGAGATTTAAGGTCTCACTGATTTTTTTTCCCATGTTCCGCACATGGTTTACAGAAGAATAGACAATAAAATGATCTTTTTCAAAGTATCAATGCTTATATATGCTATAATATGTCACAAAAGTAAACGTTTGCAGCAGTTCCTGTACCCGTTTTCCAAATAAATGCACTCTAGTGTTTCTGTTTTTTTATTTTGAAATATTTTAAGGACTTCATATTGTATAGTACTTTGAACGATTGCGACTACTTCTATATAAAGAAATACAGCAGTCATACCAGAAACCTCAGAAAGGCTTCAGGTGGTGGACAGTAGGCTCTGTCTCCCTCTCGCTCACACACACACACACACACACACACACACACACACACACACACACACACACACACACACACACACACACACACACACACTCACACATTTATGGACATGTTCAAGGTAAACCCTATATAACAGCACTGGAAGCAGCAGAACTCTGGCTGAAACGCAGCCAGTGTGAACTGACAACTGCACCACGCAGCAGAACTGCAGCGCAGCTGTTCCACAGCGCGCCTGCACCCAGTGTGGCCCGGGCGTAACACATCCTTTCCTTTCATTTGTGCTTCATGTTTAACAGTTATAAATCTAACTAAAATGTTTAATGATGCAGTTTTGTGAATAGGAATATAAAAGTCAATGAAACTATATTTCACTTTTATAACACTCAAAGTTTTTTGGAGCACTAGTCCAAAGAGCATGCAGTCACTATTCATTTGAAATGTGTTATTCTGTTGTACTTGTATTTGGAATGTCAAATATAAACTTGGCGAATAGCAGTTTGCTTATTACAGCTCAACAACATGGCACATAATCTATAAAGGAGCTTCAGCCTTCAAATGTGAACTCATCAGAATTACCATATTTCAATATGTTTGGACGAATACTAATATGAACCAATTTTCTAATGTTTATCTGTAATTGATTTAGGCTAATAGGGCAATCAGACAGTGTGCACTGAGTCCATAGTCACAGATTTAATTAATCCAAAAACACAAACATGCACACACACACTAACCCCCCCATTGGTAGGTGAGTCTAGATCATCTTTGGTTAACAGTACTACTGGAGATTTTTTTCTGCATTCCATGCTCCGTTCTCAGCAGTGAATAAATCAATAAAGAGTGAAAATTATCTTTCATTTTAGTTTAAATGCTCTGTCGAATATTTCGGAAGACATATCTTTATTTTTTACAACACTTCCTGTACCCATTTAAAAAATAAAAGCAGTCATGTGTTTCTGTTGACTTTTGTTTTTTTTTTAAATGTCTGAAATTCGTATCCAAGTTTCTGTGAGAAAACTCAGTAACCGAGAAAATATGAATAAAGTTTGACAGATCATCTGCTGTTGCACAGTGAAAATAGGACAATGTAACTGCTGTAAATCTTTACCCTTTCTTTGTTTTAACGAAGCAATGCTGCTCACAGTCATACACCACTACCCTGACAGTGAAAAGGAACCAGGATGTGAGTTGCCCAAAACGACACACGCAGATGTGCTCCATCATTTTTCTGCTAGTGCTAAGTGTGCTATTTTCAGCATGACCTAGCAACTGCCTCTTTTCACACTCACACTATCTTGCATCACACCAGCTAAATATTCTGGTGTCAAATATGCTCACAGGATTTACTCACACTGTTGCATTGAGTAGCTTCCCTGACTCATCCATGGACTATTCGTCTCTTGCTAGAAGGCATGTTGGAGTTTTTGACCCTTTGGCATGCAAGGCTTCAGCCATTGGCTAGCATTTTAAACAAACATTGCAGATATATTCTGCTGATATCTCAAATAACGGATCCAAATAACAGCCATGCACATAATTCTGGCTGAATTCTCTCAGTCTTGTAATACATTTAATTTCTCCAATGTGGCAAGGAGGAAGAGCAGTACCCACTAACAGTCTGCAGATTGATCCCAGTCTCCCCCATTTGCATGCCAAAGTGTCTTTGGGCAAGATCCTGAACCCCAAATTGATCTGTTCGAAAAAGTGCTGCACAGAGATGCACTTCTAGGGGTCTTCAAGACAAATCAAGCTCTGTATAAATATAGAGCTTTTTGCCAGTGTTGTATGACATTTTTCAATTGTCATGAAATATTAATGGCCATTCTGTGTGTTGCGTGTTTTATGGACAACTGGCATGTTTGGAAACAATATTTTTCAGAAACAGCTGTACTCTGCAGAATATGAATTCACTCACCCCTCATAGGATTAGAAGTAGCAAGATCTGCTCTGTTTGGATATGTGGCAGTATGGGCTCTGTGTGAATTGAGCTTTTGACTTTTCCGAATGATGGATCCCTTTTGGGTCCAGTGCAGTGCTCAGCAATAGCTTGTAGTTATAAGTGGAGTAGGTATTAGCATAATTGTTATGCAGCTAATGTCTGGAAATACGCTATTCCTTCTGTTAAAGGGGGAAAAGTTAAGTTTAAACTAAACTGAATCTTGAAACATAGCAGAAAGCATCAACAAAATCTCCCATAATGCAATTTTTCTCCCATCAGTTGGTCATAAAGCACATTTTAAATGTCAGAGCTATAGATGGATGTTTCTGTAGAGGGAAAAAAAGAGGAAGAATAGACAGATCAGAAAATGGAAATGTGAGAAGAAGAAAACTCGTAGGGTCAGCAGTTGTATGTCAGCTGTCAGAACAGATCTCTACACCTGTTTGATAAACAGTCTGGTTGATAGAGGGGCTGTGATTTATGTGCCTGGACAACAGAAATGAGGAGAACGGTAATCTGCCTTGATCCTGGAGATCCAGAGCTGTCAAATAAACTTAAAGTGTGGTTTAGTTGTGATATAAATTTTAGAAATAAACAAATGATACACTACAGGTTGGCAAACAATATGAATCAATGGCTGTGTCTCCGAAATCAGTCCACTATAAAGTGAATTCACCATTTTGTAGGGTTGTTTCGTTACAGTTTCTACCCTTTTTAGTGCACTCATTGTTTCCCACAATGAATCATGAAAAGAAGTGGTCACCAACCGAACAATACCACGAAGCACTGCACTCGCAGCTGAAAGACAAGAGGAGAGAGGGCAGCAGGAACAGCCCGACCTGTTGTATAAATGTAAATAAGAGCAGAGCATGGCACAAACTGACACAAAAGAGTATTCTAACATTTAAAGACGGGCATTCACCGAGTTTTCTTTACTAAAACATATTAATACTAGGTGTAAAATTAACATGTACAATTTACTCTAGGATTTTTCACTGGCCAGCATTATTGTTATTGAACCTCATAATCCTGCAACAGTGACATAGTTATCAGCACAGAGAAAATGTGCAGAGTAGTGTGCGATGAGCTTATATAGTCCTCTACTGAGAAGTGCCTTTATTGTGAAGTAGGGGTTAATGAATGAGTGGGCGATTTTGGACACACACCTTTGTAATTTACCTCTGACAGAGTTAATGTTTTTAGTTGAGGACTGTTTTTAAATCATTTTTTAAATCCCGTTTGAATATTCATTCTGTAGCTGACAGTGATATTTTAGGTAATGATATACTTCCATTTTGGAGATGTTTAGTTCTGTGTCAGAATGCAGCATAACAACCCCAGCTAACAGTGTTTTTACAACTTTCAAAAGTGGGCAATGGACCTTTTGCTTCACTTAAACTATTAAGAAATCATATTATTATTATTTGCATACACTTCCTAGCATACATTATATTAAGTTTATATGTGTATATGTATATATCTTCTTTTCCACATATGAAGTGATAAAAAGTTATATGATATAAGCTGTTGTATGAGTAACACCGAATTCTTTCATTGAAACAGGGCAACACACAAACCAAGAGGAAGACAGGTCTTTACACCTATTGCACCGAATCAGTCATATTGAGTTGAACAGTTCCTGGGCTCTGTCTCACTGTCTGTGAGTCCTAGCTGTCTTCAGGGGGTAAGACTGGACACAATGAATGATTTAGCAAGCTGAGAATATCTAATGTGAACTGCAAACAGATACGAGTTACTGTAAATTCCCAAATGATGTTCAGGACCACACTGCTATTTCTAACTTAACCAGTTTATGTCAACTGAAAACTTTCTCAATGTTTTAACCTTGGTCTCAATAAAATTACTGAGGTTTTCTCAGCTTGGTCTGTGCAAAGAGACGTCATTTAAGTTTACATTATTCTTTTGTACTTCTCTCGAGTTGAAGAACTTGTCACTTTTGAACAGAGTGTTGACCTCAAGCGACCTTATAGAGAAACGGGATCGCCAACTGTGAGCCAGACCTTACAGTCAACATCAGTAGCTGACCTCTCGAATGTTCTTGTGGTTGAATGGGAAAACCCCTGCAGCCAGTTTCAAACATCTGGAGAAAAGTGTTTTTAAAAGAGTGGATGCTTTTAATCGCAACAGATCAGGGCCCATGGTTTTGGAATAACATTTTAGGCAAGTACACAGTGAATAACATGAATGTTTTTCTCTTGTTTTGTTTCAGTCTTATATTTTTAGCCAGGCAACAGTATGGTGCAACAGTAATGTAATTCCATTGGGAAATATACTGCAGCGCCTTGTCAGATGGAGGTCCTCAGGAGAATTATCAGTATCAGCTGGTCTATGTTTTTTTTTTGTTTGTCAGATGAGAAAATTTTCAAATCCTTGAAAAGAAACACCGACTGTCTTCGGTTTAAGGCAGGGGGAACTATTTTGCTTGTTACATTTTGACACAGGCAGTGCCGGTGAGTTTCTCACAAAAGGGCAACCAGCGCAAATTGATGGCAAGCCATTTCACCTCCCTACGAGTCGAGCACATGGTGGCTCTGACTTTGTTTCCATGGGAACAGCCATGTCAAGGCATGCTGTCAAAGTAAGGCAGCTCTGGTAAAAGAGGGTTTGAGCAGGTTTACGCAGGGTTGTGGAGGGAAGTGGATCTATACGTAAGTTTAATTCATCAGAAAAAGATTGGCAAAACACCAATATGATATTAATACCACCAATCATTTTACTGAGTGTTTGGCAAACATATTTTGCTGATGTAAACTGGTTTCAATGTGATGACTGTCCAAATGTACTAAATCTCATTTGAGAATACCTTTCAGGGAAGCCTATTATCATGAAAGCTGTAAATGTTGATGTACAGTGGTTATCCCAATGGACACGAGCAAGAGGGACACAGCGACACAGTACACTGCACAAAATGCATCATTCATAGAGTCAATGTATCTGAGTCTTAATATGCTACTTTTACCTTCTCTTAATGACACAACACATTGCATTGACTTTTGCAATCTTGTAATGCATTGTAGTTTTCTTCAGAAGTGAAGTCATCCACCTCATACCAACCTGTATTGAGCTGTAGCTATAGAGAATTAACTTTTCTTTTGGCTGGAGGAAAAGGAGTGAGAAAGTATTCAGACTCCCTTGAGGAAAACTCTAAATAAAGGGACACAGAAAGTTTGGATGATTTCTCTGGGTTGCGGATGACCTATACTGACCAGGAGCTGTTGGATTTTAAATTGGAGCAGCGAGCGGATGACATCTGTATTTTAAGCTGACCCCGTACGTAGACTCAGTCTGGCACTATAACATTTGGCTTGTTCTTTGATGGCTGCATCCATTGTATAACTATGGACCTTCATACCTTTCTGATCTTTGGATGCCCACTGAGGAAATTAATTCTCGGTGAGTCAGACAAGTCAAGAGCATCTAATCTTTGCTGCAGAAATGGACCTTGTCTGAATCATATGTCAAACAGCCATATCAGTCTCACTGTATGTCACAATGCAGAGCTCAGTCAATGGAGTCTTCAAACCTTCTTTTTATATCCCAAAAATCTCATCTGATTGTTAACCAAGGTTGTCTAAGGGTCTGCTCAGTATAATATAGTGGAATAAAAAAGCAGTGAAGGCTTTGGAAAGTAATGTATGAATGTTGTATCATGTATAAACCTGGCTTAACGGTCAGATCTTCAATGAAGTAACAAATCTATTTCAATGAATAACACCCACATTATTTTAACATTATTGTATTATTTTGTCCACATCATTCAACATTTCCTAGGTTGAAAAAAGTATTTGAACCTTCAAGGTTAATATGATCAACAAAACTTAACCAGGATTTTGGTCAAGAAAAAAAATCTAGATGTGGTTCAATGCCACTTTGTCACTCTGACATTTGGAGTTTTGTAATCACAAGAAGCATCTGCTGATATGATCCAGTTAGTCCAAACAATTAATATGTTCATCAGTCCAAAGTCAGACATATTATATATATAAAATGTCTCTGGTACTGCCCCTAGAAGTGGTCACCCTGTTAAGACTATTCAAAGTCACAATACAGAATGATAAATTAGAAAAGAAGCACAGAGGAGCGGCTAAAGACTGAAAATAATTATTGGACAAAGTTAACATCTTGAGTCCATCATACACAAATCATGGTACTAGAGCCTGGTGTATGGCTTGGAAAAGGTTGTACAGTTTGTTAGAGAGCATGTTGATACAGCTGGAAAAGGTTGTGAGGACGACTCAAACTCAGGTTGATGTTTCAGAGGGACTTGCAGAGCTTCATGCAGCATGAAATGGTCATTGCATCCCAAATGTGATTTACAGTGGAGGGAACATTTAGTGAGGTAGGACTCCTTCGCTTCCTGCTGGCTTGGACAACAGAGTAAATAAATTCCCAAATGTATCAAGATATTATACAAGATGTCAGGTTGGTTGCCTGCCAGTCGAAGCTCGGTAAATGGCTATGTGTAAATTGAATATTTGAGTGATACGCAAAGTGCCAAATATAGAAAATGCTGTATGACTGCATGTGAGTGTGATGTAAAGCACTTTGAGTGATTGTCAAAACTAGAAACGAAAGTTAATGTAATGCAAAATGATGTTAAGCAAATTTGTAGTGGCCCAGTCCTGAACCCAATAACCATGCTGTGGTATGACCTCAAGAGAAAGTCAGTGCACACATCCTCAGATCATGGCTAAGCTGAGCCAGTTGTGTTGGAATAATTGTCCAAAATTGTGTGTCAAAAGTTTAACCACAAAACTTTAATGATGATCAAATCAAATTTTATCACCCATTAATCCAGAAAGCCAGGTCATTCCTAAGGGTTTACACTTTTGTTTTCACCCTGGCCACTGAATACGGTAATTATAAGAAGATCATTTTTATTTAGACTTAAATTGAAGAGAAAACTTTTCTTTAAAATACTAAAATAATCTGAGACACAAGCCACTGGTATTCATTTGACAGTGGCAGTTTGTGTTTTATGATGATCACTGAGTGGAGGTCTTTCTGTAGATGAGGCCCACAGGCAATGTCACACTCTCTCTGGTGACTGCAGTCGGTGTTTTTTTTTCACAAAGTTTGAAAGACTTCCCAAACAACACGTACTTCAAGGCTCCTCTATAATTAGGGTCACAAACGCTCTGTTGAACCATGTAATTTCTCAAGCGTTGTGTGACAGTTGTGGAGCGCTGGTTGTGAACTGTTCCCCTGTCCTTTGCCTCCTATATAATATTTAATATTCACAACTACAGAGAGAGGACGACAAATAAGTTGTGGTATTACAAAGAGGGAGGTAGTGTCCTAAATGTTGTATTATTCCAGGGTGTGATCAGCACCTGTTGTATGGTGAGTCACCCTGCACATTTTACAACGTGTATCACTAATACACAAGACTAGAGTGAGGCTTTCACATATGAGGGTAAAATAAAAATATTTTCATCCTTTTCAGATATCAACTTCACAATATAAGTAACTTTCAGACACGCAGCGAACTGTGAATATTTGCTTGAAATTATTCTGAGGCTTTTTGCAGGTTGTATGTGAGAACACAAATGCCAGTCCCCTAATACAAATTCCAGGTAACGTCCAAGTGAGCCCATGTGAGATTACAGCATGAAGATCTCGATGTCCGGAGAACCAAGCATGTGGACGTGTTGATAATGTTCTGAACACACGTCAGAGGCAAAACTGCAAAAACAAAACGGATTCAAATATCTCAGGATTGAAATAGAGGTGCATCACACCAAGGAAAGATTGATGAAGAGGTTAACTTTGAGATTTGAAAGCTTTTGGCACAAGGCCTGATGCCAGAATCAACGTGTTGTACACAAAAACACACAATTTCCGCAGTGGATGCTACCCCCGACCCAAAAGCTTAGAAGATGTTCCTGTCTAAGAATCTCCTGCTTCATTCTTCTTATTTGAGAGGGAACTCTGGAGAAAGTCTAGACCCCACTGTCCGAACATTTTCCGGAGTTTCTATCTAAATACGGCTTTAGTAGTATAGTATCACTAGTGGTAGTGAAGGATATATAATTGGTGATCAGCTTTAGTTGGTGTGCACTAGTGGAAGTCTGCTTTTATTGTGTGCGACAGCCTGAGAAGCAGCAATTTGCTGCCAAACGTTGTCTTGCCAGCTGAGTATTCATCAGTCTGCTGTGAGTTTTTTTTTGTTTTTTTTTTGTTGGTTATAGCAAAGTGGCATTTGCATTCAGCTTTGGCAATACTGTGTCTCATAAACATACATAACAGGTGTTCTGTAGGCTGTGTTTTAATGGCTCGAGTCCACAGGGTTTTCCTCTGGGATTTGAGTCTTGTTGCATCCTGTCTGTTTCTGCAAATCTGCCTTTTTTCTTAAGCCTCAGGCAGAAATCTAAAAGCGGTCGAACCATGTTTTAAAAAACTCCACAAAGATTATTCTTTTAAATAACTTCAAATGAATTAAACAGAGCTATAGATGGACAGATAGATGAAACATCTCGAGATAAAATGATACTGCGCATAGATGAATAGAGCAGATCAAGTGAAGCAGATACTGGGTTGTTTCATATTTGACAGAGGTATAATGCATTGAAGCATATGCATAACCTTTAATACAGAACAAAGGGTTAGAATGGAAGAATTAATGAATAAACTGCTCAACTTACAGAAAGTATGAAACAGCCTATTTTAAGAAGCATGTAAAACAATATTTCCTGCTTTAAAACAAATTATGGCAGATGATTGTTCAATGTCAGTGTTACTACCATGCAGATTAGTATGGATGTATGTGTTGTGATATTTGTTTGGAAAGTCTCAGTAGCTAATATGTGTATGTATTTACAAAGATAGTAACTCCTGTTTGTGTCCACAGTTGTTTTCTCTTTATGATTGGAATTCTCTCCATAACAACTACAGTTGTTTCAACATAATGAATTGGAGCTTATGAACATGAACTAATGAATCACTCAAACTGTTGCCCATAGATTAAAAACAAATCCACTTTCCCTATATAAAAATGATTATCTAAAACATCAAACATGAAATGAAAGTGTAATTTTCACTCACCTTGAACAACTACCCTGTGTATCATTTTTTTTTCCTTCTTTGATAGCTTTCAAAGAGATAATGGTTTTGTTGTTGATCACAGACACACAGCAGCGTGACAGATGTAACATTACAGCTTTGACTCTGATGTTCTCCTGCAGCACCCGTGGTCAGAGGAAGATCTCTCATCTCTCCATCTCTCATCCACAAGCTCATCTAATCACATAAGCATAACAGTAGCATACAATTTACACATGGAAACATGATGCTGTATAACAAGAAAACCACCTAAGTAAGTAATTAGATACTTCCTCCTATTCCCAGACACAGCGCTGTGTTTTTCATGAGGTGTTTATCTGAATGTAATAAATTGTCATGGCTTCTAAAGCAACTTCCTTACTTGATATTAGGTTTAATTTTAACCTCTCTCAATAAGGTTATGTTTTCATTGTTGTTTGTCTGTGAGCTGGATTATGCAAAAACCACTGAATTAATTCTATTGAAACTTTGTGTTAGGGTGGGAAATGGGCCAAGGAAGAACTCATGAGGTGTTTTCGTGGATCTAGGCAAAGGGGAAAACTACAGGGTTCAAGATATCCCAGGGAAAAATTCCTGGATGTATGGGATATTTAAGGAACTTGAATTTGTGAATTTGCTGCAGAACCAAATAAAAATCTGCATGTGGTAAGATTAAACATGTTTTTTGTTGGTTATTGTTGGGCTTTGGTAAAGGTATGCACTCCACTGAGTGCCATTCTCTCTTTCTCAGCTGTTTGAGGGGGTCTTGAAATAAAAGTGGTAAATATCGGATGACATATCTTGCTGGGTACAGGGATATGAACCTCTAACCCTGATGTTGTTTTTGTCTTCTTTCTTAACTCTTTAGTTTTCTGTCCAGAGTGATGACTTGTGTCAAAGACTTGTCTGCGCTGTCTCTTTTGTCATTTATGATGCTTACTCACATTGACTGCAGTGTGTCTGAGGGTGACTCTTGTCCAGACTTCATGATGTCCTTACCAATGGATCACTATCAGTACACACAGCACTATGCACTGCTGAAGCAACCAACTTTTCTGCTCGTCCATGTAAGATGCAGCATGTGTGCATGAATCATAGACTGTATATAAAATGAATGGCATGAATGGAGCCACATATTCAGACATAATATGTAATCCCATTGTAACCACAGTATTAGTAGCATCACATGGCACAATCCTCCTTGTTGGTTGTGATGCAAGACAACATGAACCTGTGACTTAATAAACTGATAGGTCAAGCATGCAATATATATACAGCAACATTAATGCTGACACTAGCAAACAGGGTGAACAGCCATCTGTTTATATTTGGAAGCCAATAACTTAAATAAGAAGCTGTCACACAGGTGACAGATCCCATGGTATGCATAACTCATTTAGGACATCTCTAACTAATAGCATCAGTCATGGCTGCTTTCCATATAAGTGCTCTAGTTCCAGGATTGTGATTTTGTCACTGGCATGGCTTTCTCAGGTACCTAAATTGGACAGAGCCATAGCTAATATTGTTTGATACACTTGAGCTTTTCTTGCAACTACACCAACCTGACGGAAGCGGTCCGATTGTGAGGATGTGGGAGCGTTTTGAACTGACAGAATGCCATGCTACCAGCTCTTTTAGGCTGAACTAAATGTAACATCACGATGCTGACATGCCCTCAATGATCCTGAATAAATAAGACTAGAATCTCATTAGTTTATCGATTACTTGGTCACAACCCAAAGTTTTGGCTACATTGAAATTTTGACCTGATCAATAATAATCAAAAATGTGAAGCCAATAGTGTTGTGACTACCAAAGTCAGTACTCTACACGACAATGATGACTGACCCTAACCAAGGGAAAATTCAGCCAATCGTTGATCAAAAGAGGAACATTGTCGTGCCAAAGCTCTAGTCTACAGCTGTGCCTTGATTTGGGGGCCACATCTTTCGGAGACTACATTTAAAGATCGTTTGTGTAACAGTGGCGCCACTAGGCTGACCCATTTCAAAGGCTCTTCCAAATGACACATTCGTTCTTCCATTCCCAAGTAACAAAGGCTCCAACAGCTGGATCCTACACAAATCAACCTATCCCAGGATGCAATGCAATTCGGTGCGGATTATGCCAGCAGCAAGACCAAAACTCAAATGGCTAACAGTACACATGTAAAAAACCACTCGGCAAATCACAGAAACCCTTGTTGACCAGACCATCAGAATTCAGTTCAGGGGTCTACACGTCCACGGAGGCAGCAGCCCTCACACTACACTCTTTGAATGAGGTGGCCCCTGAATTGGGACACAGCTGATTAAACATGACCAATATGGCCTCTCTCAATCACCAAGATGGATATATCAAACTTTTTTGCAGTATCTCTTAAAAATCAGTCTTATACAGCTTTACACTGTTGAAAACCCTGCCATGTGTTCTTGACAAAAATTGTTTTTTAAAGAGAAATATTTCAGCATAAAGGTGTGGTGGCTAATCTCGATGGATGCCCCCACAGGAGACGGCCCTAGAGCACAGTATGAGCGTGACAGCCCTCTTGATTTCCTGTTTGGGCTGGCTTTTCCTCTGAGGGAACAGGAAGTGCCTTGTTATCACCCGTCTGCTGTTCCTCAGCTATATATGCTGTTGGTTTTGTTGTTTGGGTTAGTATTCTTTTGTGTTATTTTCCTTTTTATTACACTTCTCCATACACTAACTCTAATGCAACATTCCCTACTGATGTTACTAATTTACACACTTTAATTTAATTTCTGTAAACTAAATCTTGAGTTAAAATTCATATGTTGTCATCTTCTCTTTGCCCTCCCTTGAACTGGGCTGTGGCATGAGACACGTCTCTATTCACTTGGCAGATACATTTCTCCATCTTTAAAAGCACATAGGCCTTTATTAATATGGTTTACTTGCAGAAGCATCTAAAATGTTTTGTGTGAAGTTTCATATGGGCACAAAGAATCATTGACATTGTTCAGCCACATGTAAGAGCAGGTATGTAGTACAAGTAGAGCTTTCTTACTCTCTCCTTCAATTCATTGCACAGTTTGCACCTGTGATGTGGAAATGATTCAGATGCAACAGTCGTCTGAGGTGGAATATTACTATTTATTCAGTTGTAAAATATGCACAAAATGTAAATTAGTCCTCTTAGTCCTTTTGGTCTTTTACATTTATCAGATCCCTGATTAGAATGCAGTTGATAGGAAGATTGAACTCAACTGTATGTTTTTCTTTAATCTTATTGAGAGGATGTACAGTAACTGTGTGCACTGCCATGCCAACTTCATCCGTCTGAGGTCATTTTATTCCTGAGGTTGAAAGTTGTCTTGCTCCTTCTAATGCTGCAAAATGTAGAGTAAACAAAGAATTTGACCTCTTTTAGCCTCATGCACCAATTTCATGTTGTTGGACCATATTTCTACTGATATGGATGTGTAAAGGAAATACTCTCGACACCAGGGAATTCAGTTAGCATACAAAATTTAACCTACATGCTTTTTGTTAACCTCCAGAACTGTAGAATTGTCAAAGGCCAGGGTAGCATGTTGGCCATCATGACGCTAAAAGTCATGTTTACCATTTCAAGACCAATGTTGAATTGGATGGAATGTGCACAAAATGTGTAATCAGACATGTGAACACATGCTCACGTACAGCCCTATCTTACAAGTGGGACCGGAGTGACGTGAGTTGTCAGCTTCTCATCCAGGGACCACAAAGTTTAAATTGCAAATATACTTGCATCAATTCATTGGTCTTAAAAAGAGGTGGAGTCAGGCACATTAGCTGTCTTGCGTCAGTGGAAAAGAATTGGCCTGATCTGAAGTCAGTGACAGGATATTTTCACCATCATTCTAAGGGCCCATTATCGAGTAGTGTACTCTGAGACAGGAGGCTGCACAGCGTGCTTATACTCACTCACTCCCAAACACTTGGTTTCACCTCAACTATATAAAAATCCAATAAAAATGAATGGGGATAGTAGATGGCAATCTGATTGGTTTGTTGCACATTACACCTGTAACCCACCCATGATTAATTGAGACTAAATACATCTCTTTTGAAACATGTGCCTGGTCCAGTGACCTTTTTTCACTCCATTAAACTAAAAAAAGTGGATATGGACACGCCGTACCTGTTCCATGCTATAGAGGGTGTGTTAAAATCTTACAAATAGAACCCCATAAAGTTAATGACTGACCAGGTTGCAACCAATCATTATTTAAGTCTTGTGCTGTTAAAAGATGGTGATTTATGATTCGGATAGCATCTCATAAAAATTAGCAAACCTGAAAACAGCAATGTATGATGAAGAGCTTAAATGAGAAAGGCAAATAAAACTGACTTGCATCCAAAAGCACATTTTCTTTATTGCCTCTTGGTTTTAGTTTTTAGCTTCTCCACACAGCTTGACAGAAAGTCATCCATCTTCAGCATTAAAATTATTCAATTAAATGATCTACAAACTATTAAAATTTTAATTGTTGGTGGTTTTTACTGAATGGCTCCCGGCATCAGAGCTCTACAGTTTTCCTGGCAGATTATAACTGGCACCATAGCTGACCAGATAAAAAGCAGCACAGCTAGTCACACAGAACCAGTGTTGGGCAATGACACAATAATAATACTAAAAAATGATGTGATTTTTCATTTCAGTAAGAAGTAGAAAAAGGGATTCAAATTGTAATGAATTTATTACATTATGGTTACTTATCCAATAATGCTTCATTACTTTAACATTTTGGTTGTGGGTGTGTTTGTTTTCACTGGGATACTGATGGAGGGTTTGCACCAGGATCGTCTTTGTGTATGTACGTCACTGAGGCTGGAGGTTCGGGATGTTCTTCACCAAGCATTTTTCTCTCCCACGCTTGTCTGAAAGAACTGACTGATGTGCTGCTCTTTAATCAGTCCTGTAGTTTACACAGGCTGAATAACAGCCTGAGTTTTACTTTATGCTTGTGAGTGTGACCCGTAGTGTTGTTTTGTGCCTCAAGTCTTGTTGTCTTTCATTTCATTTTACACATGTAGCTGCAGTGAATATGTGTTGGACAGAACACGGGAGACCTAGACTCAGTACTGTGCCTGAACGCATCCTGACAGAGGAAGATGCTGCTCTGTTAACATGATGCTTCGCCTAGAGCTGTCTGATTTACTTGTTGTCTATCCTCAGCTGCTTGCTGACATTAGCCACTGGTTTGCCTCATCTCTGAGCCGAGTGCATCGTGTTTTCCTCTGCACATCAGCCACGCAGAATTCGACTGTCAACAGAAGTGCCTTTGTGATCTCACTGATCAACTTTGTGACCATATCTGCTTTGCTCTTCTTCACTGGAAAGGTCAAGCCCGCCATGCAGACTGTGACTCTGGCCAGTGGAGTCTGTGGATATATATTGGATTTGTCCCAGGCAAACAGCTAATGGATAGAAAGCAGACATCTGCAACATCACAAGAGACACAACTCACTGCTGGACACTGAGTAGTGTAAGATGTGCTGAATGGAGTGTTCAGAATGGAGAAGGTCATATGTAAGTTTACATTCAGGTTTTGGTTCAGAGTTGGAGGGTATGTAAACATGCACAACTTCACTGTGAGGACAGGGTGACTCCAGGGGTTAAGCTATGTTCTAAGGGTCATCCATTAAACCGAAACAATTCAAATAAATGTACCATGAACGTAATGTTTAAAACATTCTTTTGGTGTAGCTCTGATGGTTGAAAAAAATATCAAAATGAGTATAACTTTATGTTTGCTTTAGAATAATTTGTCAAGCAATTAAAAGAGACACATTATGTCTTTTCAGTTTTATTTTTGTCAAGTGTATTGCATAGATTTCTGTGTGTGTAAATTATAAAAGTCCAACGTCCATGATCAACGGAACTCCTCTTGCCTACAGAAAACACTGCTCCTTAATCCCCTGAGACATCGCGTCTGTAGTCCTGCCTATACTTCCAGTGAATCCATCACAATGCCTAGTATAGCACATCCTATAACAAAGCTAGGTAAAGTGAACACAGAGGTCAAAATTTCTTTGAATCACTGGAAACAGTTGACCAGTCACAACCCAGTGGTCAAGTTGGCCAATCAGATCAGACTGGGCTATTTCAGGAGGGGACCTTAAAGAGACTAAACCCAAGCATTCCACACAGGCTGAAAAGAGGAGCTGCAGCAATGGACATTGAGAGGAAAGTGATGTGTTTTTTGAACATTAAAGAAACCTTTTATGTCATTACCCCCCCCCCCCCAAAATACATTTATGAGCATAAAATGTCTCCTCTAAATCACTTTCCTCAAATGGTAATTCTTTTGGGGTAATCGGTGGCAATTTTTCAAGGAATTTCCCCATTAATGCTAAGATGTGTCTAACCGTGCAAAAGATACACCCAGAAATGTGGAAAAGGAAGGTGTTCTGTAGAGTCAGGGGTGCATGTATTCCGTGTATGTCAACTCCATGATCTACTGTAACCTACACAAGCTTGGATCAGTGTTGGATCAGGGAGTCAAATAAGTCTTTTCAATTTCAAACATTATGTGAAGCATCTCTGGAAGGGTAACGTATGATTTTAACCTCGTGACAAGTCTGATATGTGTGAAGCATAACGCTAGATAATTATGCAAATGATTCCTTCATACATGAGCCAATTACCCATCAGGCTGACACCAGGGAAGATATGGATAAAACGGGGAGAAGAAGTTGGAGCATTGACTGTATATAAGGATGGTTGACATCACAAATCCTCAAAAGTGAAGCCAAATTATACGTGTTGCCCCCTGGTGGCTGGCTGCAGTACAGGAAATAAATCCTGCATCCTCCATATTAGTGTATTGGACATGGACCAACTAAAAAGTGGAAGAACATGAAAAATAAATGTTTCAAGTGTCTGTTTCTGACAAGTTTGCCTTTTGATGCAATATAAAAATGGTGAACTGTCATAACTGACAGCTGAGACTGATGGTGGAGTGCATGTATTGGATGGACCTTGATGCTGCAGCTCAACACAAGGATCACTTTTGCACATACTTTGGTCTCCAAATGTCTCCTAAATCGCAATATGGTGGCACCCATATCCAAGATGGTTAAGCTTCATTTTTGACATGTGGAGAGGCTGAGAGAGAGGAGGCAAGGGAGCAAGGAATGTAGACTGATGGAGTGATGAGGGGGATATCAGAGGGGAGATAGAGAATGAACAGCTGGGGGATAAGGGATCTGTCAAAGAGTAATAAAAGAGTCATGCACGGGAAGAGGGATGCAAGGAGAATAGATGGAACAATGGTGGGCAGGTAAGGACGGTTCAGGAGAGCTGGCTTTAGACAAGGAAGTGAATGAAAGACCAATGAGGAGAGAAGGAGAGGAGGAAAAGATAAATAAAAGGAGATAGAGAGTGATTTCCATTGTGGCTTGTGTCTGCTTGTTTGAAAAATAATATTGATGTGCTGACGCCACACAGCCTCTGTATTAGCTTTCAATGAACCAACCTTGACACGTGGACACACATGCAACTGTGTAGACATGACAATAGACACATCATCAGTGTAGTATATTTGTGTCTCTGTGTCGAACCAATGATCGTAGTGTGTGTGTTGGAGTGACCCGAGAGGATGTGTTAGAGCTGAAAAAATAGGTCAACCGGGAGGTCAAACTGATCTCCATCTAGTGAATTACACAGTCCTGTGTCAGCATTTATATGCTACACACACACACACACACACACACAGGAGCACACAAACACACAGGAGCACACAAGCAGAGATGCACGTGCAGTTTACCCACATGTTGGACATCAGTTGTTGTTTCTTGTAGTGTGGATGGTCGTGTTTGAAAAAGCTTCACTGTTACGTATACTGACTCATAGACTGCCTACTGTGTACAAATGGACGACACCTCGGCCCATAAGTGAAGCCAAACTGTCTTATTTGTCTTGTGGTGGCTGGTTGCTGTATAGGTCATAAACATTCTCCATGTTAACAAATGGGACATGAATCAAATTAGAAAGTCAAAATACACATCAGAAAGATTGATCTCAGACATGGGTTCAATACTTTGAAGTACTTCTTATCACACTGATGTATACATTTAGTTTTTGGGTTTTTTAAGTTGATTTTTTGAAGCCATAAAACTGATCACTGATGTCAAGAGATTGGCTCCACATAACATCTTCAGAACAAGATGCCAGCATTTATATCCAAGATGTCTTGATTTAATTTGTGGATAGTGGGAGGAAGTAAAAATGCATCAACCCTCTTGTCTATGCCCTGAGATATGATATTGTTTAAAGGTAGGACTAAGTGTGCACATTTCACTATTGTTTCTGCTTGTTTACTGAAATCATAAAAATCCATCAAAATGAATAATTTTATTGTCCCATTATAAAGTGAAAATGCAAAGGTTAGTATGTTTAATTAAAGCTAAGATATGCCTTGGAAGAGCCAGAATCTGGTGAGTGCATTTCTTTTCTGACAGAGCGTCACTCTAAATCTTCAGGGAAGATAGAGTCACTAAAAGATTGATACAATCTCTTGTCAAATTGTGTCTAGCTCTCCTCCATGTCAGTTTTGCTTTCTCCCAAATACACAAGCACACACACACACACACACACAGAATCTCATATATAAAGAGATATGTGTCAAAAAATGTCTCCAAGTTTTCTAAGTTTCACCTCTTTGTTACTAGATGCCCTGGACATGCAGCACTGCCCACACAAAGACATGCACAGCCACAAGAGACACGTGTATTTACACAATCTTTGTCTCTGACACACACACACACACACACACACACACACACACACACATACTGAGTCTAGTGGGAGGCTGGTTGACTGGTAGAGATTGTGTCAAGGCTGTCTTTGTCAATCAGGCTCAAACTCCGCCCCCAAACCTCTGACCTCATCATCGTCTTGACAACCAAAGGCTGTCAGAGAAGTCTGCTGAGATGGCAACTTCACTGAGGCCAAGTCCTTGTGTGTGTGTGGGGATTTTATATGGATATGTGTGGGAATAGAAGACAAATTAACATAAAGTCCAGTTATTTATTACAGACGGTGACTGCAATAGCTTGTAATCGAACATATATATAATAAGCTAGCAAGGTATTTTAGTCTTCTTACTGTTGATTCGGTAAAATGAAGACAGCATTTGAAACATATGCTGTAAAATGATGCTTATGTAGTCTAGTTTTATGTGGGCGACCATCCCCATTCAAAATGACTTTAAAATGTATTCTTATTCCGTGAACCTGCCAGTTAAATTAACACCAACAATAATAATTCAATTCAAGACATTTTCCTTTGCAGCCATGGCCTTTGCTACCCGCCTGCTCTATCATGTTTACAATCAACTTGTGTGCAACTTGTGTAGGAAAAAGCACCTCCTTTGGTTAGTTGTTGTTTTTAGGATGCAGTCTGAATCTGTTGCATCTTGAGATGCCTGCACCTTTACTTTTGCGGCATCACTCTGAGATTACTTCATTAAATACATGGTGGCACCAAGCTGGATCACAATGTTCTCTCATCTTTGTTTGCTCTGAACACCCTAAGGCCGTGGAACAGTGTTTAAACCAGCCTCTGACCTATTTTTTAGGAGTATTATGTTTTTTGGGATAAGAATAGCTAATGGGTAGCATGCCAATCCATATTCCTCTTTTGCCTCACGGTGGATGGTCGTTTAGTGTTAGCGTGCTATAGCATGCTATCTATTTTTGTTTGTGTGGTAGGAGGCAAGCTGTGTTTTTCATGCTAGCATGAAACAGACACACTGGTGTTCTGTTATGCCCCCCAGGCAAAGCTCTGACTCAGTGTGAGCCCTTTTATTTTTCCTTCCTCCAAACATCTTTGCACTAAATACCATGATACTCAACACTGGCAAAACCCATTCACTGGCTTGTTTCGCCTGACAACGTAAAACAAGGGAGAAAATGTGTCATCTCTGGTGAGCTCATGTTGCTGCTTTCAGTGGGGTTTGTATGCAGACAGGTTAAATGAGACACCTTATTTCATAATCCACTGCTCCAAAGGCCAAACTATGAGAAACTCTTCCAACCTAGTTTCTGAAGGCATTACAGTCCTGGAGGTCTTGTTATATTGCCAGTTCTATCTTTCTGCAATGAAACTGCTCAGCAGCCACCAACAGAGTGAGACTGTTGGGCTGCTTTGATTAGTAATTAAAGACTATGGTGATGGGTATGGTTCCTTCAGGATGAACAGGAACAAATCAAATAGGAATTGTATACATCATGGAAATAAAACATTAAAAACAGTTTATAAATTGTTGTGGATTAGAGAGATGGAAGATAGAACAGGTGTTTCCCTGTGTGTTGTTCTGTAATGAATGTTTGCAGTGACAATTATTTGCGTATCCCTTTAAAATGGCATTCGTTACTGAATGAATGTTTGAATGTGGATGTCCATGGTATCCCCATTGACAATTGTGGGCTGTGTTGTTGCCTGAAGCAATTTACTATATTTACATGAACATCAATATCAATTTACATGAGTTCTGCAAGAGATCCATTTACATGTAACAGAGCATAGTCTGATTATGGCTCACATCAGGAACATGTCCACTATGTGAAACGTCCGATCTTCCAGCAACAGTTTTGAAAATACTGTCATTGCGATAATTTGATTATTACTTATCCTGGGACTGACCTTATTTGGCTTAAGGTAATCAGATAAGGCTGATACATGGCAGTGTCTTATTCAGACTATTGTCTTCATCAGGTTAATATTGGAATATTAGTGTTTGCAGCAGGAGACAGTATTGATGTGTCTGCACATTATTACAACCCAGTTACAACCCCATTCTTGTAGCCTCAGCAGATAAATCCCCTACACTGTAAAAATAGTTTCTTTGATTGAACTCTAAAAAGGGGTAGGTAACTTTTTCCATTCCATTTTTTGTAGGCTTGGTGAAGTTGATTGAACTACTGTATCATTTAGTGAAAACTCAATAATACAGTAACTGTTAGACTAAAACGTACTAGAGCCTACAGGAAAAAAAAAACTTATTGCAGTTTTAAATCAAATCACACACCATAAACTTGGGGTGAGGCAGTAAACCAGTGTAGTTCTGCTTGGTTTCTGGGACTATAGGCAAAATCTGATACACTTCTTTGTAAACTGTACTTAATGGGTACTTGAAGGGGAAAGGGTACTTGCACAATGCAGAGTGAAGAGACTTGGGGGCTCGATCTGAGCCTTCAGCTCCATCCTGTCCCAGGGCGGCCTGGTGAGTTAATCTGGCCATGTGCACTGGAGAGGCTCTGGGCTCATAGATATAGAATGTCTCAGAGCAGAAGGCCTACAGCCTCGTGACCACACACTCATTACATGATTAGCCCCAATAGCCTGTAAGCAAGTAATCTAATTTTCATCATAATATCAAAATCAATAAATATCTTAAGATATTACTTTCCCACCATTCATCTTAATATACACAAAATCTAATTAAATTGATGGATGTGTTTGGTCCTGCATGTAATGAGGGTCAAGGATTTTTAAGTAAATCTAAATGAAACATTTTTCCCACCATTATTATCACTGACTTACGGTACATAAGCTGATCTACTCAGAATCCACCCACACTGAGACGCCATCACAGTGAGGGCTGTGGGAACTGCATTACTGTAAGAACCCCACCTCCTGCATCTGCTGACCGGAGCTGGGTTCAATTATTCATCACATGTGATATGATGAAGATTCCTCCTTCTTCACAGCTGCAGAGACAGTCTGTAATGTAGGGGTCCTGCATCCAGCAGGGTGGGGAACCTTTTTCCTATGAGAGCCATTTCAGTTTTAATGGCATCATTTGAGGGTCATACTGAATGATTGTACATATATATCACACTAACCTCCTTTATGTGATGGCTGGAGCTGCTTTTCTTTGGTGAGGTGTCTAATGTCATACGGTTGTGATGGTGATGCATCTCGTAGCTTGTTTTCTAGGTTTGGCCCAGTCAGTCTTGAGTTATTAAAAAAGTCAGTTATATAAAAAGATGCTCACATCAGTAGGTTGTCCTAAACAGAGATGTCTCCTCAAGATGGGGACAATCCTTAGGACAAACTAACTATGTAA
This sequence comes from Paralichthys olivaceus, assembly GCF_024713975.1. NCBI lineage: Eukaryota > Metazoa > Chordata > Actinopteri > Pleuronectiformes > Paralichthyidae > Paralichthys > Paralichthys olivaceus. The sequence goes on from NC_091101.1 coordinate 6,876,075, forward strand.
CACAAGCAGAGTGAGGTTGTTGTTGGACCTACGGTAGGTTTGCTGTTACTTTGAAGCTCAGTCATTTCATGTGTTGGTTTTCAGGCAGCTGTATCCACATTAAACAGAGTGTTTCATGACTTGAAATTCCACACACAATTCCTGAAGGAGCTGAGCAATCTCACCATCATGGTAAGATAAGAAAATGTAGTGATTACCCACAATTCTTGGTTTAACTTTCTTTTGCTTGAAGCAGCTCTGCAGAAACAACAAACAAATCCAGAGTGTTTTCTAGTGAAAGTTGCTTCTTGAACGGCAAACTTTGCCTGAGAGCATTAACTTTATCAAGTAAATCTCCTTGATTGGCCTTCTTCATACTTTGGTATGAAGTTTATCATATTTCACAGTTTTACATGTGTGGTTTACATGTTGATCAAAGACTGAAACACATTGTAGACGTAATGTTAACCAGTATCCACAAGGTAGGGAATAAATCATCTAAAGGTTACATTGCTTCTTTCAAGGTATAAAAACAAACCTCAATTTTCTTCTTCAAGTTTTCTTTTTTAAATGTATTATTTACAAAAAACCTTTTAACAATTGTTTTCTTGATATGTTTTCAAAGCTATTTGTGTATCGTGAGAGATTATTTTTTGGCATGTACTGTATAAGGTTTCAAAAAGGTTTTAAATTGATTTTGAAACTGTGATTCCTGATTTTGTTTTGTTTTTCATGGTACTATCCATCATTAAGTTAAAGGCATCCTGATATGGAATCATTCTCATACTTTTAAATGTATATATTAACCATAGAACTCTTGAATCTTGCATGATGACCTCTCTGCATGAGGGATTATACTTTTTAAAAAAACTTTAAAACCCTCAGCCGTGTTCTGTTGAGCTGTGAGCTCTGGGGTTCCCCATGAAAACACGATTACACATGCACACACACTCATGGACACACAACAATACACACATTCCCCAATACAGTGAGCTCTGTGCACACCCCTTCATCCCAGTGTGTGCTTCCCAAAAGACACTAGAGTTGTCAAATCCCACAGACACAGTGGTGTGCTGGGCTGGTTGGTGTAGGACTCCAGGGACACACACACACACACAGACACACACTCCCACACAGCAGCCTAGAGTGCAGAGGTAAGCGGCTATTTGACAGTAGACCTTCAGGGAGATGGAGGAGCTTTTGCTGTCCAGAGAGAACAAGGGATGGAGAGGGAAGACGGAGAGGGGGAGGGTTGAAGCAAATGACAGAGGAGCATGTACAGCTCGCAGAAGGAGTTATTGCGACACAGAGCAATTTTGGAACACGTATTCAAATTAGTCATACTCCCAATTATAGTATTTGCAGTGTCTAAAGGCAGACGTGTTTCTTGGTGGTGCCATTTTAACTGTTCACACCCAAAATTGATGTTTGAATTCTGCTGTCATGCAACCACTTTGTGTTGGATTAGCAAGGGATGACGGTATGAGGGACACCATTCTACTGAAACGATGGGATTTCACCCACTGCTCCTGACCAGCCATACCACAACAGAGCCTGTATTGCAGGCTACAATCAGCATTAAAATACACACAAACATATAGAAATACTTAAGCATTAGAGGAGAGAAGTATAAAGCAGAGCAACAAAAAAAAAAAGAGTTGTTCTGATGGCGTTTTAAAGAAAGCAGGATGTGTGTGTGTGTGTGTGTGTGGTTGTGTGTGTGTGTGTGTGTGTGTGTGTGTGTGTGTGTGTGTGTGACAGAAAGACACCCCCACAGCATCAGGCTGCTGTCCTCCACCTGCGTCCTGAATATTAATGAAAAGCTCAATGCTGCCTCTGTCTGGGTTGTTGTTATTTTAGCCGATGTTAATGATGTAATAATGATGTTTGCTGGTGTGTGGTGATCAAGCAACTACACAATGTCAGGAGCTGATGATTTGATCAGAGTTTCATTTTCTTTCCTTATTTTTTCAGACAGAACCATGTTCCTTGTCCGGGACACTGATATTAAGGTTTGGTTTTCATAAAGGCTCTAAGATCCCCCACTCTGGAAGAAGTTGAAAAGCAAAGAGACCCCCGGGGGAGAGAGTTTGGTTAACAAAACATAGCTATTTTAACAAAAAGAACTAATTCCGGCTACTTTGTAAAGGATGATCAAACACAAAAAGAAAGTAGGATTCTTCAAATGTTTTTTACTTTAAGGGTCGATTTTTTAATGAGCTATAATGTTTCAAATGAGTCTTTGATTCTCCCTGAAATGAAATAGAACAAGTAGAAAATCATATGAAAGAACCCGGGAAGGTTTTTAAAAAAGATGTTGCACACACTGCTGACATAAAACACTTTTTTTATATTATACTCTTATATTTTGTGCTCATACTTTAGATTTGGCTGTGAAACACTACTGGGGCTGACTGAAGCTTTAAAGCTGATCTTCAGTTAGATGATTACTTGATGTGACTTTGAATGCAAAGACTGATGTCATACATTCACAGACAGTAGTATTCTGAAGTATTATGTCAAAAGACTCTTTTCCACCCCAGCTTCCATCTGTAAGCTCTTGAGTGGATGTTTTGTGGATGTGTAGGAAAGGTCGGCCTCCAATCTCGCTTTACATGTCTTTGATGGTGGGCGTGCCAGACTAGCTGCTCGGAGTGCATTATGCAAATGCTGGGCATTGGGATTTCATGACATCACAATGTATCGGCTTGACAACTGACGAGGTGTTTCAGGAGCTTCAGGAGCGGCGTGTCTGTGGGGGAGAGGAACTTACTTTTCTTTGGACTTTGTGCATCTTAACTTTGCACAAAAAACCTATTTACGACATTTTAGGAAAGAAAACCTGAGACAGTATAATACGTCTCCTTTAACATGATGTAAAGCTTGGTCACGGGGAGCACATTGTTTGTTTCTTGCATTAAATCAAGGGACGCTACTGTCTCCTCATCAATCCACAGAAGATGCATGATGCTGTTTTTCTCATCATGTGACCACATCACTTATTTACCAAATCAGTCTCTTGCCTTTAATCTAATTTGTGGAGACACCAACTTCTCAACTTCTTTCATGAAAGCATAATAACTTGTGTAATTGTATTTTAAGACGTATTCAAATTACCTTTTCCACAAAAATAAACATTTATATGTATGTATATTTTCTACATTGAAATAAAAATCTATTTGAGTAGTGTAACCATTAGAGAGCTCATGAATAAATGGAAAAGATGGAGGTTTACAGTCATGATATAGTTATTAGTTAGTTTAGGCTCTCCCTGATTATGCAAACGATGCCGTTCATTCTGTGACAGAAAATCGTCCGAGCAGGGATTAGTCATTAGTTACAATATGTTGCCAGAGAGAAAAACAATCAACATATGCTGCTTATTGAAAATAAGGTGGAGGTATTCTTCCACACTTTTTGCCTCCAGCATTAGCAGCCTCAGATGTGTCCTTGAACACACCATCAGGTAGTTCCATTCAGAAGACAACTCTTGATTAAGTTTGCATAATATTACTTTACAGCATATTTAGAGAGAAACTGATTCCACTCATATCACCTGTTTATAAGCAAAAGGAGGAAATGTTTGTTGGACACACAGTTGCACAGCAGTAAATTGTTTAAACAGAACATGTCAGTAATGCATTCACATTTAATATTTGATGTAATCCCATTTTCCTCATAATATTGACATATGCTACTCAACTTCTGCCTGTAGTGACTAAACAATGATTTTACTTCTTTATAGTTATGTTGACAAGCTCACAGCTTTAATATTTAATCAAGACCAGCAAAGGTATCCTGGTCTTGGTTAAATATTAAAGAGTCAACAGTGACTTTAGGTGCAAGACAAAATTTTATTCATTAATTTTGTTTATTTCATTCAAATGTAATTTAAATCCAATTCTAGTGCATTTATTGCCTAATCACATGTGGGACTCAGGATGTCAGGGATTCCTGCCCTTTTTTTCCTTCTCTGACAATTGTTTTTTATATTTTCTGCCATTGGATGTCGCCTTGTCTGCCAATATATTTATAGCAAAAGAAATTCAGAAGATATTAATATTTCTTTACTTCTTTCTCTCCATAAACATATATGTCCCTATTTGATGCACCTTATTGGATTAGGTGATTTACAACCGTGATACATTGGCAGGTCAGAGCAAAGAATCACCACAACAAACAGAACAGAGGGGAAAAAATATATTATACAAGAAAAAAGAGCTGGATGATAGATACAGTATATACATATAAATTAGCACATCAGTCAATATTATTATTTACTTTTAGATTAAATACTGATTTTGCCTTTTAGGTGAAGATTGTGGTATTAAACTCTCTATGGGCCGATAATTTAAAAAAAGTCTACCCATCTGAGTTTGATCAATAATGTCTTATCCCCCCTCACTGTACGTACACAATGCATAAACATATCAATATATATTTAGCTTTTGCTATATTGCTATTGATGAAAATTATGTTGTGATAATAAATGATATTATTGCCCATCCCTAGAAAAACCAAGATAATTCCTATGACACAGAGCAATAGTTAGATGGATAGAGGCAGCCATGGAGTCCACAGAGAGTAGACTTACTGTGATAAATCTAAAAATTATTTCAGGAAAAAAAACTGTCAGTCATCAAGAACTAAATCTCATTAACACAAGTACTATCTTTTGAATTAGCTGAACTACAACTTAAAATATATAGGTTGTAATACTAGTTTCATAACATGTGATAGAAAGGTTTGGTTCAATGTCCGACACTGCACTTTGTTTATTTGAGGCATTTCCCCTCTGGAGAGTGAAACACAGACACAAAGGAATGAATAGACCTGCATACACACACACACACACACACACACACACACACACACACACACACACACACACCTAGAAGCAGTCCTGGAAAAATACTGTCTGAGCTGAAAAATAAATTGCAGTGAGCAGAAACACATGAAAACACACAAACACACACTCAGCGGAGTAGACGGGGGCTTTTGGGGGGAGTGGATGGAGGAGCAGCCTTTTAACCAAAGCAGTAGTAGAAACATCTACAGTGACGGAGAGACATCTTTCCTCCCCCCCCCTCTCTCTCTCTCTCTCACTCTCTCTCCCTCCCTCTCTCTCTCTTTCTATTTGCCGTTAACCTCGCAGCGTTGTGTGACTTTTATCCCTGAAGACTTTATAGGTTCATAAACTCTGTCCCACCACATCAAGCCCACACACACACACACACACACACACACACACACACACACACACACACACACACACTGGTCTAGGCCACAAATCTCTGTCTTTATGGAGCTATCTATAGCTGTAGCAGCGTCCAACACTCCCCATCTCTCATGCCTGTGAGGAATAGAGGAGAAGTTAACTCTCGGTGGGTGGACATGTGAGAGAGGTCACTCAAATTGCCGTGTTGTTATGATTCTGTGCTTCAACAAGCATAACTCTCGGAGTGGGGGCCCACTACTGTTTCATTTCAGTGGAGTAAAGCAGAGGCAGTGAGCGGCGGCCATACGTCTCTGAAAAGTGCTGTTTATGTGCCACAACTGAAAGAATGACATTTAGTGTGAGTCGTTCACACAGCTGCCATATTTGCCGTCGTCTAAATGTCACATCTACCGTTTATCATTTGATAGAAAGTACTTGCCTTGCAGTTCTTTAAACCAGCAATAGAGGGATAGATGAACATTTTTGTTAAAATATGACCTTTGGACCAAACCCCACCAACATGAGCATCTTTTCCTCTTTTTTATTGTCTTCAAATCTCCACATGCTTGTGTACCTGACACTGGTTTAAAGGGCTGGTTCACCCAAATTACAAAGAAAAACAGGAACCTTTTTACATGTCTCTAGCTTTAACCTTTGCAGTTAGTTTGGGTTTTGTTTTTGCTGCTTCACAGAGATTTTACGTGACCTAAAACATTGACATTTTAAACTGAAATCATAATACAAATAGTGTTAATGATGGCATTCACCATTCCTGGGCAGGTTTCAAATTGGCTTCCCGTTCACTGGGTGCTTACAGACATTTTATATTCTATTTATTTTTCTATTCTTTTTATCTGACACACTTTTTTATTCACACAGTAAAACCCTGTGCTTGCAGAATCGTCTATTATTGACTATCCCTCTTGAAGAGTGGGTTGAGATATCAGTTTCTGTGATTTATACCTCTGTGTCAATCTGTCAGAAGATAATGCAATTCCATGTGTGAACCCTGAAGAAGTGATGAAACATTACATAACACTGAAACATTTCAACAGCAATTTCTCTTTGGAAACAAGTCACACATTAACTGTTAGTGCATTTCATTTTTACACAAATAGTCATACATTTACAATCACATGGCAAAAACACTTTCACTAGTCATGTGTCGCCTGTTTTATTATAGCGTTATTTCCATCCGCTCTTAAATGCAGCATAGGATGCATGGTCAGTGATTTCTCTCGTCCAGTGAGTCTGTTTGCGTTTTTGTGCGTGTGTGTTTTTTGTTGCAGCCATTAAACCTCTCCAAAACAAGAAGAACTAGAACAGGCCAGAGGCTCTCTCTCCATCTTTTTGTTTCTGTCTTTTTGCCCTCTCTCTCTCTCTCTCTACTCTGTCTTATATACTCACTCGCTCTCCTCGTATCTCCTTCCTCTCCTCATTCGTCTTTCCATTCACTTTGTACATCAGCCCCCCCACCCTACAAGTTTTTTCCAGGAGAGTGACACAAGACAAAAGTGTCTCACTGAGTTCATGTATTTTTAGAGCATGCGCACAGACACACAAACATATGCATACACACCATACATACACACACACACACACACACGCACACACACACACACACACACTCAGCCAATTACAGTGCTGTAATGGGCTTTATGAGCTGCTTTTCACTCAGCTTGACCCAATTTCACCTCAAGTTTCATAAACTACAGCTGTCACACACACAGACTCTCTTTAAATATCATTGTCCATTAACAATGAAGCCGTTTGTGAGACAAGCTATGACCGTTGACTTTCTACTGATGAAATATAACCAGTTTCGCAAACACACGTATTCTGGTGTATTTGAATTTTAGAGCAGATGAAAATTGTGTAGCTGCTTTTCCTACAAGACAGACAGACAGACAGAAACACACACACTTTGCAATTAAAAACCAAAGTCCATCACCATAAAATGTTACTGGTGGTTCAGACCCTTCAGATGGGATTATGTCATGAGACTTCACAAATTATGTTTTATTCATTAACAGTGTTTTAGCTGTCAAGGAAAAAAACAAACACACACAACCTCTTTAAATAACCTGTACAAAGTAAAGTCCAGAGTCAAGACGGGTTATTTCCACCCTATAAGGCTTCATGTTCACACACCTCCACTCATCCCATAATAACACATTCTTATCCCGATTATGACAAACATGGTAAAGACAGATGAAAAGAGCTATTTTTAAACTTGGTCGATGTATATCGATCACATTTGTTGCATTTATGTATAAGTGGGATATGAAAATTCACATCACAATTCACAAACAGATTAGCTTAGTGTTTTATGTGTAAAAATGACTTTTTTTGGAGGGCACACCATATCCATGTTCTGGCTGACTCTTAATCATGTTGCATTCACTGTAGTAATTAAAAACTGTCATCTTGATGAATGAAAGCTGCTTTGGTTTGCATGAAAACAGATTTTTCACACGCTGCACACATGCAGCTCATCAAGATTAGCACTGGTTTTAAAACAAGAACCCTGTAAAGTGGGTCTTCAGTGTGCAGTAGCGGTTTCACACATATTGTGCTGAACCACAGAGGTTGATGCTAAAGCCCTCAATTTAGTCTCATTTAGTTTTAAAAATATAATAACAGTAAAAAATGTTGTGGACTGTTGTGTGTATGTATGTGTGTTTGTTATTTATATATATATGTATGTGCATGTGTGTAAACGTAGTATGGAAAGCATTTGTATGTGAAGAGTCTGTTGCATTTTGTTTCATATTTTATTTACCACTCCAAACATTAAATGTTGTTGTACAGCTGTGCAATGACAATTAAGGTATTCTATCTATCTGTCTAGATGCTTGGTCGACATACTGTGGCAAATAAGACAGATGTTGGATTTATGCAGTCTTATTGTTTTTTTGTTCTTGTGACAATGTGTTTCATTGTAACATTGAAAGTGAAAGAAGTCTGGCAGCCGTTACCTGTGTGTTAATTCCCCCAAATCCAAACAAGGAAAGATTCTAATGTTAGCTTGTTTACTTGTGTTGCGTATGGCAAGAAAATACAAATGATCCTGCGGCCAAACTGGAATTAGCAGCATGATACAGGGAATTCACTTTTTCCTTCATTATGCTTTTGTGTTTGTGTTTTAAGAAAATATACCACCCTTCAACACTCCACTCTGTGCACCATGTAGGCTGTTACTCTACACACACTGCTTCAATGTATAACATTCATTCTGGGCCTTTTACTAAGTTATGATTGGACAAGCTGTGCAGAAGAGGAGTTCAGCCAAAAGTAAAAAAGTGAGTGAAAATTCAGAGATACACCTCATCCATGTTTCAAACTCCTTATATCCTCTGGTCTATCCTTGTCCCTCCCCCATGCACAGGTCCGTCAACAGCCATCTGAAGGCCAAACGTTACTGACTGTTGGTGCCGTCAGATTCCATCATGTTCCGAGGCTTTATACCTGATGTTTTATTCACTAGAGGTGTTTTTGGCTGTCAGGGAGAAACAGCCAGAGAGGAGGCCTCACACAGCTGCGTGCCTACACTTAAAACCACAAAGGTAGACGAGATGTTCTTACCCTTATCAAATTATTAGCGCCCACGCAGACAGAGTGCAAGCTGCTCTTTCACTTTAAAAATCATTTAAAATGCATGCAGAGAGTGGACTCCCTTCCAAATGGAGCAAGTAGAAAAGTTGCAGATGGCAGTTGAAAGAAACAAACATACACACATTGTAAAAGCAGCTGCAACATGGAAACAAATGTAAGTCCAAAACATGTTTCTGATTAATAGCAAACAAAATCTTTCAAATCTGAGGATGTTATTTATCAAGCGGCACCAATTCTAAAAACTGGTACGAGCCAAAACTTCTCAGACAAATCTTCCATTTTTTTTTTGACAAGATTTTTTTTTCACTCTTGTCTTGGCTGAGATTTTGTAGAACTCTGTGACCTGGTTGGAGTTGCCAGGGGATGTGGTGCAGTGAGACGCAGTGGAAGAGATATTTGGAAACAAAAGTAACTTTGGCTTCCCCTTGATCAGTTAGAAACCATTATGTAGAGTTTTTGACCAGAACTGAATGACTTCTGTTGAAGGTGAAACACTCCTGCAGCTCCTTGTGAGGATAGTAAAACATTTCCTTGAAAACAGAGTGTCATCAATCAATTTATTATCTTTATCCTTTAAAGATTGGGGGGGGGGGGGGGCTGGAGCCAAAAGCAGGATACAGGTTCCCACTGGAGCAGGATACTGGTATCACTGGGCTGACATATAGGCAAAAGCATATATACCATATTTATATATCCTATTTATTCATTGATTTATTATGGTTTGATTTCAAAATGTACCTGAACTACAACATTTTGCACATGTATTCTACTTCTGTCTGTACATCCAGTCGACATCATCCATTTCAACGTCATCGCCGCAGGAGCACAATCCTGCACAGTGCGTGGATTGACTTCATAGGGGAATTATATGCGGCTGAATCAAATTGCCTGGTGATGTTTTGATTTGAAATAAGCTGCCAGTTTTAACATGTAGTTTATTATACAAAAATATTATCCTGAGAACACTCTTATTCTGCAATCATGTGATTTGGTGAATTAAACCCTGGTTACAGGTTACATGATATGCCTGTGTACATATAGACGTATGGTGTGTCTGTGGCCCCTGCAGTATTGTAATAAACACAACCAATCATTTCATTTGCATGATGACTGGCTGGTGTACCTGTCTTTAGCCAGAGAGTCAAACCCTGCTGAGTCAGTCAGTAGGTGCTGGGTTTTTTTGTGGGCGTAGCCTTTATGAAAGTGCTGATGGGATTGGGTGGATGTATCAGTTGCATTTTTTTAATGTGTAGCCTACTCTTCTTTGCCCTTCAAGGATTCCCAACTTCATTTTAAACAACATTTAAGCAACACTTTGTCTGCATTCAGCTATAATTGTGTATTTTTATTATTTTCATGTCACTATTAGTACTTTAACTGTGTACTGATATATATCTATTTCTCCCAGTACCATCTGTCCCAGCAGCTTCTGGTTCAAATCTGCACATCAACACACATGTTACATTTTGAATATTTTAGATTCTCTTCTCCATCAAAGCAACACTTGAATTCATTAGTGTTATTTAGTTTATTAACCTCAGGCAAAGGGTATTGACTTGGCACCCCTCGGTCAATGGATACGGTCCAGTGTGTGTGTGTGTGTGTCAAGTTGCTTGTGTATTCAATGTGGCCTCAGGGCTGGAGCTCAACGATGTGCGCGTGTGTGCGTGCATGCATGTGTGTGTGTGTGCGTGTGTGTGTTGTGTACTTAAAATATGTAAATGTAGAATGTGTGTACTTGTAGATCGGAGCTTTTAATTTATCTGAGGATTATATGTTTAATCAGGTCAAAATACTGAAATTTATGAAGCTGATATTGTTATTATTCTTTTTCCTCCCCACATAAAGCCTTTAAACCTCATGGTGTGTTTGAACTTGCAGAGCATTATGGGAGTCCAGTTGTTGCTTTGCTTGGATTGGCTGCCTGCAGTCTTGCTCAAAGACAGGCCTGTGAGGACCAGTGTGAAACAGAGGAAATTGCATGTTGAGTGCCTTCATTTGTGTGTGTGTCTGTGTGCGTGTCTGTGTGTATGTGTGTGAGGGAGCTCCTGTGCATGCATGCTGTATTTTAGTGGAGCCACTAATTTTGCCGGCCTGTTTATTTTAGTGCATCAAAGATTATTTTTAGATAATTGTAGTGACGTGCAGAGCTCAGTCGCAATAATTAGCATTGCAAATCTCCGAGCTTGTTTGGGAACACCAGCTCATTTTGCTGTTTTTAATTCAATGAGTCTTGCTTCCTGCTCTTTCTCTCTGTCTCTCTCTCTCTCTCATTCTCTGTCTCCCTTTCTCTCTCTCTCTCTGTCTCTCTCTCTGTCTCTCCACTCCTCTCTTTGAGTTGCCGTCCCAACTCAAATCATTCGGTTTGTTTAAATAATCGGATCATTTAGCTGTTTTAATTTCAAACCTCAAAATGAATCTCCTCCCTCATTTCTTTTCCTCTCTTTTATTCATGACTCGTTCTTCTCCCCCTGTGGGCTTTCAATCCCCCACCCCCTCCTCTCCCCCTCTTAAATTTCTGAGCTTATTTATATAATCAACTCCTTTAGCTGGTTTAATTTTAACAGCCTTTGGAGACAATTTTCTTTTTCTTCTGGATGTTTCCTGTGTTTCTTCATGACTCACAGCTTTGTGTGGTTTTTTTTTCTTCCTCTATTTCTGTCCCCTTTGCTTTCTTTGTCCTGCTCCTCTCTTTCCGGCTCCTTGTTTCTCTGTCGTGTCAAACAACCCACAGGTTGATCTACATCTTCCCGAAAGCCTGTTTAGCCTCGATATCGTCTGGTCGCACGTATTACATATGTAAAACTCATCTCTGGTGTCTCTGTTAGCTGTGGTTTTGCATCATCTGGGGGCTGACGACACTATTGAAGGTTGGAATTACAACATATGCAGGAGAGAGAGAGAGTATGCAACAGATCTAATGCAAGTGACAGAGGAAAAATGTTAAATGTGAATTTTTTTTCCATCACTTTTAAATGTCAAGATCAGTTTACCGTTTCATGCCTCCTGCGGCTCTAGAGGAGCTTTGTTGAGTTTGAAAATAACTGATGTCATGAAGGATATTGTTGGGGTTATCTCAACATGGGGCATGGGATGAAATTGATGAAAAGAGAGACATGGACTTTGAGACATAAGGCAGATTGATTTGTCATTGATTTGCATTATAATGTAGGATCCCGTCTTATATTACAGACTAGTACGTATCAGTTTTGCCCTTTCTTTTCTAAACCTGTCTTTTCTGTGTCCTACAACTTTGTGGAAGGGCAATAATAAATTGTATGACTTCTCTTTGAAGGGAAAAAGTACAAGATTTATAAACCAAGCTATAGAACTGGACTGCTTTTCAAAACAAGTCTCTCCATTCCTTTGTCTTCTTCCTCTCTCCTCTATCTTTACCTGCATTGTTTCACTACATGGGCTCATGCCTCTGTTACAGAGGCAATCCATCAGTATTTTCTAGTCCAGTCAACACAGCAGACCTTAAATTTAAAGTTTGTGTCAAACTCAAAGCCTGATACCACATGCAGATTATTATACAAAAAAAAAAGGATGATCTGATCTACGTCACCAGCTTGTCCCGCACATATTGCTGTGTTCAAGCAACAGAGCTGACATGACGAGAACGTTTATTTCCCCATTTTTAATATGTTCGATGGTGGCAGTTCAATTGAGGTAAAGCAAGATACTCTAGCAATGGACATCTCGTTGCTTGCTGGCACCATTGGCCCAGAGGAGGATCCACTCACAGGAGCCTTTGCTTCTTTAGGATAAAAGGAAGCATTTGCTGGCTGGATTTGAAAGAGCCTTTGAAATGGGTCTAGTTGTGGTGCTGGGATGCCATTGGTCCTCAATGCAGCCTGTGAAGGATGCAGCCCCTGGATTGCGACACAGCTCTGGACAGTTCCCACGTCTACTTGTGTCCAGAGTTCAGCACCTTGGACAGCAGCCCTGACACACTTCAGTGAGACCCAGGATGAGGAAACTCATTTCTGTGAATTGTATTCTCTGATGTTAATCTGCACAATCACATTTAAACACTGCTAACCAAATGTTTAAAATAGGGTCATAAAATAAAGGTTTTATACAAATTTAGTTTTTCCCCGAAAAACCATATACCTTTCATTATTGCAGGATCATGTCAGACACTCTGCTCTGTTGGACATTTTACAGTGTGACTTTTGAAAACCTCACACAAACTGATGAAGAAGAGGCCAAAGTGTAAGAGAGCAACAAAAGATAACACTGAAATCAAGTCAAATTTGTCTGTATTTGCTTTTCTGCATCACAAGTGTTGCTGACACGATTAAGTGTTCATGCATTTGGCTCTCGCTGTCTTGAAACAAAAAAAAAGTACATTTCATTGATTGGAAAATTTGATCTCCTCAGCCGAGAGAACTTAGTGTTAAATGAAGCTTTACTGATTCCTCAGCGGTTTTTTTTTTTTTTTGCTAATCTCATTTTACCAGAAAAAAACACCGCAATGAAACCCATCTACTTTCTACTTATGTAGCTTACGCACACACAGAGGTCATGTGAGGGGCTGAGGTCAGGGTCACGCATAGCCCACAGACGCTCAGTCTATCTACATATGGCATCACACACAGAGAAATACACAAACACACTCTGTCTCATGCACACACACACACACCTATTGTCCACATCCATTAGCTTTGCTTTGCTGCACTGACCTAGCACGGCCGAGACCTACTTTGTTGTTGTTGTTGTGTGTGTGCATGTGCGTGTGTGTGTGTTTCGCTCAGCTTTCCAAGTGGACCATGTCTGAGGGTATGAGGCACTGTTGCTTGCTGCATGTGCACTGAGTTGAAGAGGGGTGTTGAACTACCTCTCCTGGTTGGATTGTTTTCTGTTTGGGTAAAGAACACACTGTACCTGAGGGAGTTTGTGTGTGTGTGTGTGTGTGTGTGTGTGTGTGTGAGTGTGTTCTTTGTGAGGACCATTTTAAGCAAAGACCGTGCAAAGTGAGGACTTTTTGCCACTTTTCCAAATGGGCTGTTTGAAGGTTAAGACTTGGTTTTAGGGTTATAATTAGGTTAGGGTTAGGGGAGGGGGCTAAGAAATGTCTTATATCGAGTGCCTTCACTAAGATAGAAGTACAAATGTGTGTGTGTGTGTGTGTGTGTGTGTGTGCGCGCTGGAGGGGACACGGCTCTGATAATGGAGATACTTGCTCCAGGGTGATGCTTTTCTTAACCTCTATTAAACCTCTCCCTGTGGCTGAGGACACTGTCTTCTCAGCAGACGCCAGCGGTTGGCAAAAAGAAGAACGTGTTCTCATTAAATGAGGATGAGCACATGAAGATACGACTGATTAAAGGATTTCTGCAAGTTTGATTAGCTTGTGCTGACGGTAGACAGGTGGAGAACCTCTCTTCCTGCTCGGGTGTAAACACAGTCAGTGTAAGCGCACTTATCTCAACAAACAGCTATTCGTTTTTATAGCTTCAGCTTGGGGGGGTTGTGCTGGAGGTAGAGAGATAAACTTGTCAACTAAATGTTGGCACCTTTGGAACTGACATACTGAATATCTATAGTATTTTGGACACCCATGTTAAACTAGATCACATTTTGTGATGTACGAAGGGGATCATTTTCCATTAGGGCTGTCCAAATATTTCCAAAAATCAAGTTCAAATGAATTTGATCTGACAATTGCCTTGAATATATTTCAATACTCCCTCCTGCTCCATCCTTTTTGTTTATCCACTCGTGGTCTTCTACTTGTCGTGATTGTCCACTCAGGATGACTTTGCTAGCTAGTGTCCTTCATTGTCATAGAACAACGTAACATTACAGATTTACTCTACTGATGTCATGAGGTCATGGGATAGGTCAGGCTGATAGTAAACGCCCTCTGCTGGATCACAAGGCAAACTGCTCCAGATGGTCTGATGCACTTCAAAACTTTATATTTTTGCAATAGAACAGGTAAATACAGTTTGAACAAAAGTTTTCCCCCAACATTTCCAATGAATAATAGTATATTGCATAAAATGTGACTCTCCTTTTTTTCCGTTGGACAGCATTGCAAATGGTTTTTAAAATGTTGCTGGAGAGTGCAGGTATATTTATTTGTTAAACTGTCTGCATGTTGTTACCTCGACCCTTTTTATTTAATGACAGTAGCACGAACAAAGCAATTCCTTCCAACACATTGTATTTTCCATAGCTGCTTCACAATATAAGCCTCCCACCTTTAAAATATTTTACTGTGAGAAAGTATTGGGAGTAAAAGCTTGGTTTGCGTCAACAGTAACTTCACAGAACAAACAGAGCTGTGATGTGGCTGCTGCAGAGAGATGAGCGGACAGTCAGACATCTGAAGGTAAACCTGCATGACCACACACATTGAACCATTCAGATAGGCAGCAGCATCTTTGATTAATCAAACTGCTAAAGATAACCTTTCCCTCAGGTACAAGAGGAAAATAAAGAGTCCTTTACTAATGCTTCCTCTTGTTTTGACATTACTGTGCAGTAATGTGCAAAATAAAGGAAGTGACTGTTTGTATGCCATCCAGCCTCATCAACCACATCATGTTGACTACAATACAGTCTTGTAATTAATTTAATAAAAATATGTCTTTAATTTGATAGAGAAATATTCAGCCTCTGTACATTGGGAATAAAAGATGCAAAAGGGGTATAGAGTTAAAAAGGAACGCAGAGACCGGACCAATTCCTGACCAAAAGGCCACATGTGACAGGTTGGAAGTAGGAATGAGTTGTAGTTGCTGTTATTCACCCTTGTCCAATTGTTGGTTGGTTTCATTTGATAGCAGGATCATGCAAAAACTTCTGGACAGGTTGTTACTTACTACTATGAAAATGGTTGTAAGGAATCAGAGGTCAGAGCTGTTACTCCCTGTGGTTGCGACACAGTTAAAAGACGCATGATCACCGGGCTGCCTGAGATCACATGGAATAGACGTCGAATAGACAGCCTTTCTCTCCTCTGCTAAACTTATTACACAGCAACACACAAGAAACGTAGTGATACGCACCCTTGCTCCATGTATCGGTGCCGTGATTAATGCAGCGCTGCGGTGAGAAGATTCTCATCTCCAGTGATCATACACTAGTTGATTGGAAAATTAATGGTATGGTTTAGCTCATAGCTATGATCTGAATGGGGTATTGATTGTGAAATAACATTAATGGGAATGGTGTTATTGATTAGTTAATAACTGTGACAGTCCCCATTGGGAGGGATGCATTGATTGTGCATATTGAAAGAAACACAGCACAGCAGGCTGGTCACACACGAAGCAGGGCGAAGAACAAGTGCAACTGATCTGAGTAAAGAAAATATATCACAGGTTGAACTTTGACCAAAACACGTCTCATGGTTGTTTGTGGTCTTTGTTGAGATGACAAAAAAACACAATGAACCTGGGACCCGCAGGGGGAGAAATAAAAACTCACAGTGGAACTTGGGATGCCTTAAAGTGTCTCATATTTTTCAAGTGAATTTATGTCCGACTTTCACACCGCCTCCGATTCACGGCTCCACTCAAGTGAGGAGCACAGGGCCGGCCATTGAGAATGCAATTAAAGTCAGGAAAGTTAAGAGCTGCTCCCCTCCGAGAGCAAAACAACAATAACTGACAGAGGGAGAGAAACACACACACACACACACACAGTCCTATAAACCGTTAATGTTGCTCACTTTATTGGTACCTCGACATTTATCTCTTCACTTTGTTCCCTTGACTTTTTTCACCTCTTTTTCTTCTCATTGTGAATGGTGATTTCAGATGATAGTATTCCCACTGTTAATACAACATTATTACCGTGAACATTTATTGTTCTACCGCAGATATATAATACACTTCATGAAACTGTGCAGGGACATGAGGAGACATGAAGCGAGGACAGTGCAGGGTGAGAGAAGCAGAGAGGGACAAGGAAAAACAAGAGTTAAGAGGATTGTAGTCAGATATCTTTTTATTCAATCATGCCACCAACAAACAACAATTAGCTTTCCTCAGAGCAGGGGACAGTAAGGTTGGTTAGCTCGCTGATGAATCAGAGGAGTGATTTCTTCTGCACTACTCGGTTGCATCAAATAATCTTGATCACCCTCTGGTGGCTGGCTGCAGTAAACCCTGCCTCCTCCATGTTATTTGACGGGACCAAACTAAAAAGTCAAAATACATATTAAATAAAGTTTTCTCAGAGATAGTTTCTGTCATGGTAAGTAGTTCTTATATTTTCTCCATTTTTTGGCAAGTTTGGTTTTAATAGATTATTTAATTCCATAAAAACTGCCATGACTGACAGCTGAGCTCACGATTGGTTGAGTGTGTGTATTGAAGTGGCACCATCCCCCTGATCTGTACTGCACAGACTCTGGTATAAATTACATCATTGGCGCAAGATGGCAGCGCAGGATAGTTTGGCTTAACTTCTGGATAGTGTGAGGAAGTGAACGCAGTTAAACACAGTCTCTTATATCATCTCTCTGACCTCTTATCTTATTTCTTCTTGACCTTTTTTTCTTAAGTTTTTTTAATTGTGCGGGTTTATTCTGTGTTAACTGCACCTTGAGCTGCATTTCACACTATGAAAGGTCCTAAATCCATGAATAATGATTATTATTCTGATGTAAATAGAGCATCCCAACTGACACACAATCATAATGCTGTGTATTCTGTATTCTCTACACACCCAGGAGTGTCTGGCATGCAAACAACAGTTTCTCCATTTAATGGAGAACAATTATCAGCTTTTACATTAGAGTAGTTTTCATTGTGTTGTGAAGACACTGTTATTCAACATTTTCAGTTTTTGATGTTGTGTATCCCATTTATCAAATCACAGTGACTCATATAGACCAACCACACATGAGAGGAATGTAATTCTTTGTGGTTGCAATGGGAGCTCTGCAAAAACAAACCACTCTGTCATGTCTGATAAAGTTTGACATTTAAAGACATTTACAGATTTCTGCCACTTTGCATTAACAGTGATGTTTAATCAGATATTGAAGCACTGGCAGATACTCAATAGATTTACTTTGCCTTTTACCCTCTAGTACAAGCAAAAGAGAAACTGCACGGTTCAACCACGATGTGCTCCACTGATTTTGATTTTGAGTTCCACTCTTTAATCTCCCAAACTCACCCCCACCTTGTTCCTTGAACCAGGTTAAAGCTGATAAAACACTGCGGCTCAACACTGCAACTATGTCCTCATATTTCAGATGTGGTTCTTCTGTGAAATCAATTGCTGCGTTGTCACATCGAAGCTTAAGACTCACTTTTCCATGGACTCCAACATGACATATAGGATTTGAGTCAGCGTGCAGCATTGTAACAGTGACACTGTGAAAATATACCACTTTAACTCTTCTCTTATTAGGAATTTTCACACTTTTAGACTGTCATCCTCTGTATCGTCAGTGCTATGTGCATGGAAAGTTCACATACAGCCCTGGTTTTAGCCCTCTACTGTGTGTTGTAGAAATATGTTCTTTGG
This sequence comes from Paralichthys olivaceus, assembly GCF_024713975.1. Taxonomy (NCBI): domain Eukaryota; kingdom Metazoa; phylum Chordata; class Actinopteri; order Pleuronectiformes; family Paralichthyidae; genus Paralichthys; species Paralichthys olivaceus. Next base: position 6,894,385 of record NC_091101.1, read on the forward strand.
GTTGAATGTCTGACTAAATGATTAGTGTTGGCAGTTTACTCAACTTCACAATGATATTTTAATCACTTCTGTATATTTCTGGGCAGAACACCAGCTAATGCCTTTATTTTTGTCACAATTACGATATTTATTACATTATTATAAAAAAATAATAGGAAAACATATATAAATATCTGTTGGTGCTGGTCTGTGGCAGTTAAATAAATAAGATCTTGCACCAATAAGATCAACATTAATGTAATTTTACATTTGCATGAATGCTTGAATTAACTTGTGGCTCTGACGTTGTATTCTAACACCAAACTCCTCCTCTCTCTCTCTCTCTCTCTCTCTCTCTCTCTCTCGTTCTCTCTCTCTGGCTCATTATCCCTCTCTGTGGCTGTGCTTTGCTTTGAATAGAAATCGTGTGTCTTTCCTGTCAATACGCTATCTACCCACGCTCACCGCTATATATATAACCTGCCGTCTTCCCACAGTCCCCCGTCCCTCCACCTCCTCCTCCCAATTCTCTCCCTCTTCTTTTTAGCTTCTCATCGCACATACTCATTTCGCTTCAAAACTAAAGTGGAGCACTGGGGAGGAAGAAGAAAAGAGTGGTAGGACCAGGGAAAGTGAGTGGATGAAACTATAAAAGATGGAATAAATAGGAAAACGAGTAAGAAAAAGACAGCGAGTCACAATGAGAACAAGTAAATGAGATGCTGAGAAAAAGGTTAAGACAGGAGGGGGATGGTGGTGGGTGAGTTAGAGAGATAAATTAAAACAGGCCTTCGTACTTTACATCTGTTTTATGTCTTTTTCCGGCATTTTGCTCTCAGATGATCACGGTCACCTCAGAAACTCGTGCTTTTGGCTGCCTTTAATGCTGCTGATGTGGGCGCTGAAAAGATTTTTATTTGTTGGAACTGTATCTGCATGAGAGTGCCAGCTGAATGACTCCAGACAAGGACAGAAGAGGGTTTGAGGGGAGAATGTAATTAAGCAGTCTGGTTCACAGCCCCGGTATTGGCAAACATCCCTGCTGCTGAAGTGTCCTCGAGCAAGATATCAGGTTCTCTCTTTGCTCCGGGATGCTGTTCTATTGCTGACCCTGAACTCCCTGTGGAGGGATGAGACGGGAAAGAAGATTCCTCTATTCCTCTCCTCGGGGAGCAATAAAATATAATATCACTTAATACAACAAATAATTGAATCAGAAACCTCCTCTGCTTGTTATTAATATTTTTCTCTGAGATGTAATCATGAATCAAATGTGACCATCAATGTTTAAACCAACCTGTTGTGCCTCAGGAGTCTAATTAGCCAAAAATCAGTGTGCAAAATACCTGAAGGAGTGATCAGAGGTTTAAAAAGCAATTTTTAGGATTTATGCAATGGTGTTTTAATATTTCACATGTGAAGTCTAGGTACAAAGCCTTGGTGTGATTGACAGCTTTATCTGCATGACTATGGTAGGCTACACTTTGTTCCATATACAAAAGGACCAAAACTGTCAAATGTATTACAAGTACAAACTTGAAAAAAAACAGAACTATGCTGAAATCAAGCAATAAAACCAAATCAATTCAGGGCTTGTCTGAGAGTATCTTTAAATGCAGTGGAACTCTCTTAGATTTTCTCTCAGGCTGTACAATGAGTAATCTTTTGAGTAAAACGAAGAACAAAGCACCATCACTGGATGATCCTGAGGATAAATAATAATAAATATATAACAATTATATATAATGATAATTTTGAAGTATTCACGGGTGAGAAATGATAAGTGACTCTGCAGATAGAGTATGTTAGCCCCTCTCTGCCAGCAGGAAGACACCATGGTCTGTGTGTGACGGATGTGTCTGTGAATGAGAAGAGCAGTAAAGTGTTAGGATTTAAGGTGGTATTTTTAAAGACATGAATTAACCTTTAACAAGATGCTCAAACTGCATCGGCTCGTATACCCTGCATTACATAATGTTAAGATGCTGAGGATGTTCTTTCAATCAAGATCACTCACTAATCCATATTGTATCTGGGTTGATGCTCTTTGTGCTGTGCCCTTCACAAGCACCTCCTGATATTATAAACTGAGGACTGTAGTGTGGCAACTTAATGTAGGGTTGCACAGTTTGCTGATGAAACCAATCTACACTAGTAATGGTACAAATTTGAAAATGTCTGTGGGTTACCAGGCGATCTGTGAGTCTGCGAGTTTGGAAGACAGAAAACAATGTCTGTCTGTTCTGTTATTCCCCATAAACAATCTGCATTCATGTAATTTTGTGTTTAGTTTGTGCTTAGCTTGTGTGCAGAGCAATTTGAAATGTACGGTGTCTGTAAAAGTAGCAGTAGATTGAAAACAAATTATGTACGGTGCAATGGATTACAAAGTCAAATGCATAAGTTGCAAGATATCTGCTTTAGATGCTGACATGCAGATCTATGCAGCATACAAGTTGTCAACTAGCTGCAGCAAACACAGCTGATACATTGGCATTGTGTTGGGGAAATCACTCCTCACATAACAATACATTTATAGTTGGTCTTCTTTTATTCGTAACAAAAGTATTAATAATCTTGTGTGGAGTGTAGCTGATGGATACATAACACCTAAGAAGTCACCAAAATTAAAGCATGCATGTGTAAGATGAGTATATACTTACAGAGAGATCCAGGCCTCAGGAGAGGGTTGAGAATTTGCGTCCAGTATGTCTTTGCAGTTACTTGTTTGAACTTCAATGTGAGGTGGTACTTAACGGCAGCACTGAAATATTTGCATGTCAACTGTCAAGAGCCCTGAATGATAAACATTGTGCACAGAGTATTTTTCACACAAGTGCTCTCAAGTGCCATAAAAGAAAAAGCTGTAATGCATTGGGTCTTTTAGATAACATGCTCCTAAGTGCTTCAATGTGCCCTGTAATGGTTCCTGTAAAGCCACTTGTGTCTTTAATGCACCACCTATGCAGTAAACACGTAAATGTGAAAATGTCACATGTCCAAAAGGAATGCATGTTTTCAAGCCTTGATTTGCACACCCTGATCTGCGATGGGCATAAACGTATGGACATGTGCAGGTATAAATAGATAATCCCTCTGTACATGTGTGACCCTATTAAATATTGAATTTGTCAGGATTTATAAAAAATATAGAGCAGCCCAAACTGGCATGTACAAAAGAAGAAGAAGACAAGGTGAGAAAGGTTAACCCATACACTCACCTTCATGTGCTGGAATGCCCAGAGTGATGCTTAAAGGTACAGTGTGTAGAATTTTGTGATATCTAGTGTTGAAATTGCATGTTGCAGCTGAACACCACTCACCTCACCCTCTCCTTCCAAACATGAAAAAGAACCTGTGCCAGCTTCAGTTGTCATAAAAACTCAAAAGGTGTTTAGTTTGTCCAGTCTGGACTAATGTAAAATACATGGCGGGTCCCCTCAACGTAAATACAAAGTATTTATATATAAATGGCCTTTTCTGGGCTAAAGAAAACTACAATTCATACAATTTAGATGAAAAGAACTAGTGAAAACATCATGAGGATTATTCTACATTACATTTCTGACAAATGTTACTTTGTACTTAAATCTTACACGCTGGACCTTTAAGTGGTTAAATATTGAGAGGGAACCCGCCAAGACTGGCTTGTTCCTCCACTTGAATCTCAACCGACTGTAGAGCAACTTGAAAGCTTTTCTCCTTCTTTCTCATATTTTCCTTGTTTAGCATGAAACACTTGACTCCACCTGCATGTTACACCGGATCCCTCGTGATCAGACTATTTTATTCAGTGAGGCTTAAGTGATTCTAAATGACAAAATGTTTGCATCGCATGCTGCTTTTTGATCAAAGTCATGTGATGAAAGCACTCAGTGAATTCCTGATGAGCATTTTTTTTAGCACACAAACTAAAGTGATTATCATGTTTGTCTCCATGCATAATACAAGTATATGTATGACTGGATTGGCGACAGATATATTTAAGATTGAGATCTTGTTTGCAATACAGACCTGAGCACAGCAAAAAAATACAATAAAGAAAAGATAGAAATGAGATATACAGTATATATTAACCAAGCGTGCACTAGTTTTGAAAAAAGATCTAAACTCAAGAGTCATTTGTTTAGTAAAACTCTGCGTTCAAAAGTATTGACTAAGGAATAGTGTTACTAAGATATAGTGAGATGAAACTATCACTAAAACCACCTTTGAATTAAGTTTATATAAGTAAGAATAATTAAGGCTCTCTTGCTCTTATGGGCCAATAATATAACTTTTTTAACCATGCAACAATAATTTGTTTGTGTTTGAATGTCATTCTACCACTATATCTTAGGAATTACAATTAAATTAAATATCATAATAGGAATAACAACAGCATATGGGCTTTGATATTGACAAGATGTCTGAACTACTTAAAAACAGACCTTGCGTATGGCCTTGTGGAGACCGACTTTTAATTGTGATGCTTTTTAATGAAATGGCTCACAACAGAATAGAGGAATGAGTAGATACAAATTGCCCAGTAACTCTCCAGCTGCAGTAACAAAACTAATAACTACTAGCAGCCCTCACAGGTACAGCTGACATTTAAACCCAGGCGAGACTCTCCCTCTCCCATTATAGTACATACTGTGTTATTTTAACATTCACAAATGAGACCGTGTTGTTTCTGAGAGACACAGTTCCTGTGTTCCACCCTGAGGTGAGCAGACGACCCAGATAACCTTGTGGCTGCAGGTCAGACACATGGTCGTGCTCCTCACGCAGCCTGGAGACAAGAACAGGAGGAAGAAAAGAAGGAGCAAAAAAGAGATGAAGATTAAAGACAAATAGTCACTCATCATTTTCAATTAGTGTAGTATGAGGGTATTTCAACATTAGATCTGTAATCAACTGAGCTAACAACAAAGCCTCCTGTTATCAATTCTAATTATTTTATAGAATACGCTTTAGTCCTTTGGCCCAAAGACTTTCATCTGGATCTCTGAGAAGACTGGGTTTGAAACATTCTGTGACGGAACAAAGAGAACAATAAAACAAAGACGGCAGTTCAAAATCAAAGTGTATCATAACCCATTATTTCAGTTCACATCAGTCCATCTCCTGTAATTGCATATTAGCTCTCTTAAAATACCAAGTTAACACCAGGTTAAAGTCTTATTCTCACCTCGCTGCAGTGAGTGAGGGTACGCTGGTACACCACTGTTTATGTTTGATAGTTCAACAGAGCACACATCTGAGTGAATCTGACCTTGTGGTGAGCGGCTGTGGAGGCTCATGAGGTAGAGCCACATGCCGTAGGCCATATGCCGCTGTCCTTGGGCAAGACATTGCACACCTAAATTGCCCCTGATGGCTGTTCTGTCAGTGTGGGAATGTTGTGTGATATAAAACATGCTGTGTATAAAAGCACTGCATGGATCTGTGTGTGTGTGATGTGTAAACAATTTGAGTGGTCGATAACACCAGAACAGTCATATATCAATGCAGGCTATTTAATAGTCACGTGCGGAAGCTGAATAGATTTGAAACTTTGATCTAAACACAAACCAACCAACTTTTAACTGTGCAAGCAAGTGATGATTCATGATACCAGGCAGGTTCTCCTGCTGTGGCCACAACTGGCAACTGGGAATCATGGTAACGGTAACAGTGTGAGCTAACATTAGCTGCCACGGGTCACTTATCATATTACTTCAAGTATGGCTGAGGGTGTGGTCAGTGTGATGCAGGGGCGACCTGTTCAGGGTTAACCCCGCCTCTCACCCAAAGCCAGCTGGGATTGGCTTCAGATCCCCTTTCAACTCTCAAAGGATAAGTGGTATAGGTATGGATGGATTTCTAATAGAGCATATGTACTGAGAACTTTATCTTACTTAAGTTCACTGCAATGCAACATTTTCTTGTAAGTAGTTTCTATGAAAAGTGCTTTGTTTTTTAATAAACAATATGTCACAAAGCACCTTGAAGAGGTTTGTGTTTTGGTCCAGTGGACCTTGCTGGGGGCAAGTACAACTCCCAACCAGACACATCAGGGTTGGATCCCAGCAACACAATAAAGCAGTCATCTTATTTATTAGCATGTGTCCTCCAGCTACACGACTTAAACACAGTAATGATGGCGGAGCCTCATTGCTCGTGGAACATTATTAGCTACAGCAGCTGTAACACCCACCTAAACAACCTGAAGTCCCTCAGGAGCTTAATGGGATAGATCTGTTTTGCTTTTTTCAACACCATGTTCTGACATTAATATTAAGTAGCATTAACGTCTCAGCTCATTAATATGTTTCCTCTGCATAGCTGGACAGCAGCCTGGCACAGGATAGAAAAGGATCCTGTGTGACACCATAAACAGTGTCTAATATCATGATGACATTCAATGTACTAACTTTTCACCACTTCAGATAAAACTATTTAACTCAGAAATATGTTTAATCAGATCCCTTTTTTTTGATATTTCACCAAATCAAAGTGATCATGTGTCTGCGTCCTCTGTAGGTTTGACAGTGAATTACAATATGATTCAGTAATGATTTTGATTCATCCCATTGTTTATCGGTAAATTAAAGTAATGAGATTACATTTACATGAGGTTACATCATTTTTGGGGAGTGATATTGGGTGTAGGAAACCACAGAAAATATGGTTATGGTTAAAATAGAAAAAAACAACTACATAAAGCCTCAATGGGCCAGTGAGATAGATAGTGACAATAGTGTGTGTGTGTGTGTACTTTCTCCTGCAGTAAGGACCAATGCATTAGTTTAACATTGACACGTATTTCTATGTTAAACCTATAAATTAGCGTGAGAATTGTAAGATTCCTCCAAAGCTTAATGAGTTGAAAAGAGTAAAGTGAGATCTTCTCCATCTCTTCTTGTCTCTCATTTTATCTTTTCGTTCCTGTTTTACACTTGTATTCATTTATTTTTCTTTCCCCATTCACTCTCAGTTCTCTTCTCTTTCTAGTTTGCTTTCTTGAAAATGTGTGTATTTGTTTCTTTTATGCGTACACTGAACTGATGCTGACCCCCTCTGTGACTTTTATTCATGTCTTTTTTCTGAATGTGTGTGTGCATGTGTGCACGTGTGTCTGCTTTAAAGGCTTGGGAGAATCACTCCTTGGAAATAGAGACAATAATCTCACACACACACACACACACACACACACGATTCTCTGTTCACAGTGTAATGAGGCAGAAATCAGAGTCAAGCTGTGAACTTATGAAACAAGATGCAGATGAACAGAGGCGTTGCCAAGACTTGAAGGCCGTCAAGCTGTTCGGTTTATTGCCGTCTCATCCCACTCACATATACACAGCTGTATTGTCAGAGAAATGGCTGTTAGTCCTTAAAGGCGCAATCTGGAGCGCCTTTGGATTGATGTATTTCCCAATTCATATTTTCTGATGAGCTTAGTTCAAACACAGAAAATGAGCTTTGGGAGACTTCCTACATTCATTGTGACTGAAAGCATCAGTTTAATACCAGTGTTTATAGATACCGCAGGCGTGAGGAAACCCTCTCCAGTCTCAGGGTGGAAGTTAACAGTGATGCAGTGGTGCAAAGAAAGGTGGATAAATAATGAGCTTTATAGGAGGTGATCATCTTAAGGCTTTACAGGCAGCAGTTAACACACAATCTAATGGTGTGAATTTGGAGCTCTAGCTAAAAATACCTTATGTATTGTTTTATACTGAAGCTATTCAACACTAATATATTAAACACCACAACACACGCTGTGAACTAATCTGTTTAATATTCATATCCACAAGACTTAAGTCTTCAATAGAGATGACTGATTAATATTTGAGTGCAGGGGTCTTTAAAAAAGATTGAATTAAAAATCAAGATTGAATTTACCATTAAATGTCTAGTTTACGATAAATACAGGGTCTTAATAATTAAGAAACTATAATTTTCCCACAATTAAATACCTGGGTATCAATTCTAAAACCTATGGAAGAGGAAATAATTGAAAATCTGATTTCGTATTTTTATATATACAGGTGGCATGCTGCTGATTCCACTCCAAAACTACTCTCACCATGGCGGTCCATGTGTGTAATGACTACTGAGTGTCTAATGAGTCAGAGGAACAATGACCATTAGGTTTCTTTATCCAGCTTCATGTAACATGAGCTGAGGAAAAGGTCAGTCCTGTTTGGACCAATGAAAACACAAAGTAAACAACAGTGCTCTCTGTTATCAGACTTTCCATCAAGTTAATTCATCCCTGGTTTGTTTTGGTTTGAGTTTTAATCAGTGCTCTTTAAAAATCATCACGTTTCACCCTGCAGTGATATTATAGCACCTGAAGAATTAGTCCCACCTGCTGCTTCTCTCAATGAATCAACTCCAATGTTTTGGTTGTCGTTTGAAACAGGCCTGAATTAGAATTTACGTCGACTGATGTTTTAAGTCAAAGAACATCTTCAGTTTGGATGGAAACCCCAACTTCTGTTGTCACTCTCTTCCAATGTCCTCTTTCAGAACCTTTCCTCTTCCTGTGTAGCCTGCCTTGTAATGGTTTCTCAAGTAAATATTGCGTACATTTAATTTAGATTACATGTTTTGTTAGCAAGTATTTTTAAACTGCACATTGTAGCTGGAAAAGTCAGCTTCAAGAGGATTTTTTTAAACACACAGGAATCAAAATTCCACATGTGGTTCCTCAACAAAAAGTGCTGATACATGCCTTTTTTTTTTCTTGCAGTGAATACGGTCGATGATACAGCATGTACAAGGCTTTCACTAAAATGGCTCTCCCTCCTTCTGTGTCTGTGCCTCCAGACTGGAAGAAAGTGTTTCATGACCCGCCACCAGACAGCACACGCTAGATCAATACCCAGAGCGTGTGTGTGATCAATAACCAATCTGATTATAATTAATGTGGGATAGAGTTGGGTGCAGGTAGCATACGCACACGCACACACACACACACACACAGATAGGGATATGCAGGGAAATGTCATGGATGATTTGGGAAGAAAGAGGCAGGGACTATGAGCTATGACCAAAACCTCTATTTTTCCATTTCTCACCTTCCTCCTCTCATGCTTTTCACCCCCCCCCCCCCCCTTCTTGCTTCATTTCTCATAGCTGAGGGCTCTCTCCCCTTTTTTGTTCAATGCACAGAGGGAGTGAGAAACAGAAAAGAAAATTGAAAACATCTCAGACAGAGGGACAAAAGAAAGACTGACACTTGTCAATTTTCAAGTTCCTTTATGTCTCCAGATTCTAACATGATCAGAATGCAGCCATCCAGCTCTCTGTTTAGTTCAGGCTTTCCCATGAAGTGACTGATCTATCTTGCTGCAAATCAACACATTAATAGCAATGGTCTCTAGGCAGCGCCACATGTTGGTCCAAATGTGTGAGTATCAACGTTTGGTTGTATCTCATCCTTGATGGACATAGAGGGTGAAGTGAGTTCAATAAAGTTGCATTAGTTTTTTGTTGATTGTGATACTTTAGACCATTCACATGAAGTAAACTCAGTCTCAGTTGTGTCGATGAGTAGATGTTGCACTAATCATAAGATTGACCCCAAACCAAACATTTTCTTCTGGGAAGTATCAAATTCTGCATTAATAAATAAACCAAATCAATAAATCAAATACATTCTAATTTGCAAATGGCCCTGTTCACAATACATCCATATTTTAAGCTACTAAGATATTTTAACAGTAGGACGTAGCGCCAAAACTAGTTTACTGTTATGGGACTCTGTTCTAACTTTACATTGCTTATGTCATCTTAATATAATTTTGGCCATCATATCAATCAGTAATTGTGAAATTATACTAATAATAAGTTATTTGCTGAGTTCTCATAATGCAGAGAGTCAAACAGATGATCAGAAATTAACAAGCATGGTGGGCTTGTATGTGGCAATAAAAGCCACATCAATGATCTGTCAAATACCAGAGAGGAGCAGTGTGGTCAAGTAATCTTGAGTAGAGTGAGGTAGACCCTGTGAATGTCACTAATGTTGTACAGTGATGCTTAATTTAGCTGCAAACTTGTAATTAGGCCTAGCAGTGTGAACCATACATAGAGAAACTGGTTTATAGCTGCCATTGTTGTGGTTGCCCACAGTCGAAATGTGTGATGTAAGCTGCAATGTGATCGTTTCCCAAACACTCAGTTTGACATGTACATACTGCACTTTGGAAGGTGTTTGTGAAATCCTCCATTTCAGTTACTGTGATGTCTCTCCCTATAGTCATACAGTGTAGTGCTACCCAAGTATGAGCCATGTTGTAATAATGGTATTTTCCTTTAAACATGGTCTTATAAAAAGCAGCACATTATATTTCTGCTGCCAGTTTGTCATGAGCTGTAATAGTGTCACTGCTGAAATAATCCTGATATTAAACAGTGTGTGGCTTTTGCAGGGTTAAGAGGCCACTGCTTCATATGAATAATCGGAGAATGTGAATGTAGCTCTATGAGACACTTGACATTTGATGGTTCATAACTGGTTGAAATGGTTAATGTGCTTTATTCCTCTGAGAGAAGAGGAAAGGTCTTGAGTGATTAAAGAATCATAGGATTGATCAATAAAGCATGGAGAGGAGGAAAAGGGAAAGAATGAAAAGAGAACTAGAGTGGATGAGTGAAAGAGGTCATGATTTCATCCTCTGGGAGGGATGAAGCCTGATAAATGTTACAGTACATTAATGTGTGTGTGTGGACTTGTACTTCTCACATTGTGGGGACATACAGTATATCCTATTTCACACTCACATTGGGCCAAATTATACTTTCTTCTGGGGACAGAAAACTACTCCCCACAGCATTAAAGAGTTGTATTTATATATTATTTTAACTTTTTTTAATACTAAAAAAAAGCTTGAGAGTTAAATGTGCGAACTGTATATTTTTGAACGTGTCATGGAAAACCTTTCATTATGACATTTCTTTCTTTTTCTTCCATCATGTCTCTTTTTCTCAACAGTGTCAGCCTGTCTCACATTGTCAGGAAACCCACTGTCTTCTCTGCCCTTCTGTGTGTGTGTGTGTGTGTGTGTGTGTGTGTGTGTGTACTTGACAGGAAAACAAATTAACAATCTTGTTTATTTTAACAAACTGCGCTTGGAAGTGTTGTGAAAAATTCTGCTGTTGCAAAGAGAGAGAAAGCATTAGTTTAGTGAGAGGAATTAAACAAAGGGAGGTGAGAGGGGACATTTCCCGTCATTCTTTCCTCAAAGTCATAACTGATGTTGTACTTGTATAGATAATGTATGGATGGTTATCATAAGGTTTGACATTGGGCAGTCAACCTAAATACATGTATTTGAGTGACGTGTGTAAGCTTGTGAGCTTCCATTGTTTTTTTGTGAGCAATCAGACATGCATTAACTTTTTAAATCGTGTGGTGATTGATCCTCTCTGTTATTCAAGGTTATGGAACAATAAAATAGCTCCATCTGTGTTCCAACTTTTTGGATTGTCCTAAATTACTTAGCCATCACACTGAGGTTGAGCTTGTGGACAATACCCAGCATTGTGTGACACCCCACTAAACCACCCAAAACAAAGCATCTGATAATGAAAGACTTTATCTGAATGAGTCATTTATATATGGCACATTGTCTGATATTATGTGTTATAGCTCCCTCTTCACGCCTCGATGCTGGCAACAGCCGGCATTATGTTTTTGCTTGGTTTGTACATAAGTACACGTCCATCTGTCCGTCCATCCCGTTCTTGTAATGCATCCCATTCTTGAGGAACTGATTAGACTGTGGTGGTCAAAGATCAAGTTCACAGTGACCCCACATAACCTACTTTTTTTGCCTTGAGAACCCGAATCTCCAGGTAATCATTTCAGATCAGAGGCCCAGGTCACAGTGATCTCATGTTCCTGTGAATAAGATCCATCAAGAACACTGTATAGAAGTTGAATGCACTTTGAATCAGGGATGACTTGATTAGATTGTGGAGTTTATAGGTCAAGGTCACTTTGACCTAACAAGCCCCTTTTATACATCACAAATCTTTACAACACCTCGATAGGAGCCTTTCAAATGTTGTACAAATGTTCACTCAGACACACAGATGACCTGATTTGATTTGGATGGTTGAAGGTCAATGTTACATTGGCCACTCAGAACATGTGTTTGACCTCTTGAACATGATCTCAAGTCTTTGGAGAAAATTTTCACCAGTTGTCACTTATAATCAAAGATTAGCTGATTCAATTTTAGTGGTAAAAGGTCAAAGTTCACTGTGACCTCATTTGAGTCTGGAAAAAAAATGTATGTAGACTAAAACTCTACCGGTTGGTGGAGGCACATAACTGCAGGGGGGTAATTCTAGGTTAGATTTACTAAACAGACACGCTCTCCATGTCTTTGTGTTTCTTTGACAATCATTACTTGCCGTCTCAATAGAAATCCCCCAACAAACCTTTTGCTTATTTCCTCATGAACATCTTAACCACAGTAACTTTGAACTGTTTCCCCACTCTACTACAAATAGCATCTGTACCAACCTTCACAGAGTCCTAGTATAAAACTACAGCAGGAAAAACATGTGATATGTTTGGAAGAATTACTGTGATTTAACTAAAGTGGATCTTTGAGCATATGGGTTCAGTGGGCTGCTGGAAAAGATAGAAATTGCAGCTGTTACATGATGAAATGAAATTATTTTCTATTTGCTGCTCTTATTTTGGATAATTTTATGTATTAACATAAGTTGAAGTATCCCATGATCCTCTGGGGCCTGAAAGATAGCACACAAGAATCCAAAGCTCATTTAAGCAATTTTTAGCCCATTGAGTATAAAGTCATCAACCAAAATCCAACAGATTTTGTTTTGGTGCCGTGCCAGTTTCCCTCATCGTCTCTGTCTTTCCTTCTTCTCTCTCTCGTCTGTGATGTGCCACTGCTTCTATCTAACAAACAGTCTCCGTCATCAACACTGAATCACATGTGTCAACAGGCCATTCATGTGTGTCCTTGTTTGTGATGTTTTAGGTGAGGCTGTGTTTGGGTTTCGTGTGTCCTGTTGTACATTTTGTGCCATCTTGTCTGCAATGAGTCAGTGCCTATGATGAGTGTGTGCGTTATCTCGTAGCGTGTCATCGCAGCATGATGTCTAAAGAACCCTTTTCAAAATCCTCCCCCGAAAACAGAGTGAGATAATGAAATATTAAGCGGCGTGATTGGTTGATTCAATTATACAGCAGATCAGCGTCAGGCTCATTTTGTGAGTGCGGCAGAAACCGGCCTGTGTTTGATTGGAGAGAGAGACTGAATAGGCACATACACGCAGTTCCCCACCAAAATAAGGACATCCACCCACTTTCACCTATTCACAAACAAACACACACACACACACACACACACACAAACACACACACACACACACACACACAGTGATTGTGGAATAAGTGCAAACTCTTGAAGCCAGGTAAAAATAAACACACACTGCTTGTGGGTGGGATCTATATCTAAAAATCAGTTTTGCACTCTAAGTCAGGAGCTTCCAGACAGTGACTTGCTTCCCCACAGCACATATAAACTGTTTCTGAGGGATTATGTGCATGCGTGAAGAGTTTGGCTGTTTTTGAATATTTGAGTCTGTTTATACCATATCACTATTTGCATTTGTTTACCCTTCCAATCCTCTGAAATCTCTGCTGATTATTTCTGCATCCCCTCTTCCACTAATCTATGAGCACTAACTTTTTCCTGGAATGAGGAGCACAGTCTTTGATTTACTTACTCTATACACAAAACACTTTAGGACACATTATCGCTATTTTGTCTCAGTTGCAGGATAATTAAGTCCTTTTTTTTCTACAGGCAAGAGACATTTTCTTTTAGAATAATCTGGTAACAATGAATATACTTTCTGTGCATTTAGATAAGTTGATATTAAGAAACTGTGACCTGTATGGCATTCATAAAGCATCAAAAAACATGCATCTTGTTTGTATCATGTAAATAAATGATTTCTTAAAACAGCAAATTACAGGCTTCATAAGGAACTAATAACACTCAGAAGAGTACCTACCTCCTACACCAAGGACCAACAGTCCCCTTATGAAACCACATTTAAGTTCACCACAGCTGTAGCGAATTGCACACACTGATTAACAGTAGTTCCTTTAACATAACTGGTTTTTCTTTAATCCAGATCCATGAGTTATTCTCTGAAAAATCACTGAAAATGTCAAAAAACACCCTGTGATCCAGATCTGCACTACAATGTGTTGGGTTCTGCCTTTGGTCATAAATTAGGTGACGATATGATATAACAGGAGTATCAAATACAATAATCTATTGATTACAGAATACGCATTTGAAAGTTATAGTACATATGAATGAATCTCTCCATTCGTCCCCATCCATCTGTCCATTTTCAGTCTTAACTCTCTCTAACAGTCTCTTAACTGAGGGTCATAATGGCCAAATAAGATTGCTAAGACGTTGTCCACCTGAGCCACCTTCCCCTCCTCCTAACAACTCTCCAGTCCAGAAAGGACGTCTAATCCCAGCAGCATGCTCAGGGTTTGCACTGTTGTCTCTTGAATAGAGCTTTTTTTCACAGCAGACATTTTGACATGTCATAGGAAGACAATAATGATGGTTCTGTTCAGTTCAAGTGTCCCAGTAAGACATCATGACTGTGTGGCACTGACCCAGAATGAACAGTACCGTGACCCTGGGACTGAAGCAGCTACATGGAATTAAGCCATCATTCATTTGATTATTTACACCAGTGCTTTTCCTACTGTGACATGTCAAAATGTTTGCTGTGATAAAAGGCCTGTGTCCTCTAAAGCTCTGCAAGAGGCATCTGTTTAAAAGTCCATCTCTGTTTGCTTTCCACCTCATCTAAGCATACATTTTTTTTTAGATATTTCAAATATTTTTTTTATTTTTAATATTTGTCTTGGTTCCATAATTGTCTAATGAACAAATTAAACACATGCATGAACACAATTTGATTGAAGCAGACTTCATTGTAATTGAAAATATAAAGTATTTAAAGGTCCAGTGTGTAAGATTTAGGTAAAAGGGAACTATTGGCAGAAATTTAATGTAAAATAATCCTCATGATGTTTTCACTAGTTCATTTCATCTAAATTATATGAATTTCTAATTTTCTTTAGCCCAGAAAAGCCCCTTTATATTTAAATACTTTATATTTACATTGAGGGATCCCTCTCTACAGAGGCTGATGTTTTTTACATTAGTCCATTGCACATTTGCAATTTCATGTTTGGAAGGAGAGGGTGAGGGGTGTTCAACTGCAACATGACATTTCAAGACTAGATATCACACAATTCTACACACTATACCTTTAAATATAAAATATAAAATAAATCTAATAAACCTAAATCTTACACACTGGACCTTTAACACACACCTTTTGAAGAAAACTCTTTTTGTCTGTTCATATCTCACAGTTACATTCTCTTGGGTCCCCCCCAAAGCCCATAATCATAGATGGTCTATGGTCCACTCGCCTCTGTAAATCAGTGTAATCTCTGTAATCTGCCTTTCTTTCATTTTTTTTCTGAAATGAATGAACAATGAAGTACTTTGTATATTGCTGTACTGTACTTTCCATATTTCAAGACAAAGAGGCATCCCCTACAGTTGCAGTTTATGGAAACCTTTGGGATTTTAACAAACTTAAAGAACAATTACTTATATAAAAAAGTTGCTTCCATGAAAATACACCAGTGCAGCAGTTGAGGTATGAGCATACCTCAAAACTCACCAATGCAATGTCTCTATTTTCCATTTTTCATGTCAAATCTCTGCTGTCAAAACACCTCTACATCACTTATCGTCTCTGTCCTGCACTAAAAAGCCTATTTCTAAATTATTTGAGTGATTACAATTGTCGTGCCAGTAGGATTTTGAAGAAGAATAAAAACTGCATGAAAGTATGAAGGTCCACATAATATACACACATATATAAATCAAGTCTGCTGTTCTGTTTGAAGATGATGGTTTGGTGGTGGATGAAAACTGGAAGGAGTGTGTTTCCTTCCTTCTGTTACACAAGCAGCAGCAGCCAGATTTAGCCCCAGCTTGACTGCTGTTCACCGCCTAAGTGGTGCAGTTGTATAACCATGGCTGGGCCTATTCAGCTATCTAAAGATTAGTCTACCATACACACACACTTGACTGTACCTTGGGTAAGGCACCTACCACATTCAAGGGCCTTCTTCATCAGCAGCAGCACCATTGTTCTCCCCACTCCTCCTTCTCACCAGCCTGCGATACTGAACATGAGAGTCAATGAGAGCTCTTACTGGAAACTCCAGGGCCCACACCTCAACTTCATTTTTAGAGACAGTGTTATCTGTCCTCTCTCCTTTTGATGCTTTTGAGCTTCACATTCAAGCTGCCATACATTACTGTGATTTGCTGGTTCAACTCAATAACATCTCCATTCTACTCGATGGGAACACTTACTAAAAGACTGAAGATTAACTTGTATTTGCCTGAATAAACTTGAACATTGCAGTATATGAATCTCTTTTGATGGATTGGATTTTCTGTACCTTTCACCAAAAATTTTACAAATAAAGTATAGCAATGTTAGTTGTCTTGTTGTAAGAACCACAACGATAACATTGACAATACGCACCTTCTTCTGGGTAACATATTCTTTTGATTATGTTTACAATCTTTGCCAATAGTAAATTCCATTCTGAAAGCACATTATAGTCCCATTGTGATGTCAAGTAGTTAGCAGCTTCCATTCATATCAGTGTTGCAAAATGATGTGAAAACTCAAACAGGATGTTAAAATGTGATAAGGATGTATGTGTGTCTACATAACGTGACAAAGTTTTGTGATTACTCCACATGTCGTAATTGTATTATTGATAATTCTGAGGATGATTTTATTTCTTATCACTGCAAAATTAAGCCTATGTATCTTCACACTTTGGTGGCAGCCAAGCAAGTTTTAGTCTCAGTTCTCATTGTCTTACAGACTTCACCACACATGAGCTCTGCAAGCTGAACCCCTCTCTTTCCAAAACCTCTGTGTAATGCAATCAATCTGGGCATGTTACATTTCTGACTGAGGAGAGAATGTTACATAGCAGTTTTAATCCACCAAAACCAATCTGAGTCGAGTGTCGCCCCAACCATCCCTATCCCATGTTGGCTCTGCGAAGTGGAGCATTTGTAAAAATAGCCTTTGAGCTCTACATATATATGTATTTTAATCATACTGCATTGCTATAATTGAAACATAAGGTGAAAAACAATATTTAATAGTTGTTACACAACACAGAGAAATGATGAGTGCTTTAGGAGTGGCACAGTGGTGCAGGGTTCAGCACTGTTGCCTCACCTCACAAAGGTTCATGGTGTGGACAGGAGTTTGCATGTTTCCCCCTGTGTCTGAATGTCTTTTGTTTTTTTTCCTGGGTACTTCCTTCCACAGTCCAAAGACATTCAGATTGGGATTAGGTTGATTGAGACTCTAAATTGACCATAGGTGTTAATATGAGTGTAAATGTTTTTTTGTATATTGACCCTTCAATATGCTGGCATTCACCATCTCTAGACCAATGTGTTTCATGCTCATGATTTTTCAAGACTGTGAAAGAACTCCAGACAAAGAGTCCTCAACGATAACTTGGCTTTGTGTCCCTCGAGAGGCTGAAGTCCACTCCGTGTGAAAAGATGAGTCAAGGGTTTAAACAGTGGAGGTTGAGAGTAAAGGGATACACTAAGATGAGAGGAGCCATAAAGTGAGTCAGAGTGGGATGATAAGTGGGTCATGACTCTGTGGTTTTCTGTGAATCTGTCTCTTCCTCTTACTCACATGACCTGACCCGACTGGTTGCTTCAACCAGACTCGGCACTCGCTGACTGGATGGATGGATGGATGGATGGTTAATTGGCTGGCTAACTGATGGATGAATGACTGATCCGGTGCCTGTATGACTTTTTTCCGGGTGGATGAACAATGATGATGGGTGATAGATTGATGAATGATCACGGATGCATGGATTAAATGGTGGAAAAAGAAGATGGGCAATGGCATCTATAAACAGACTGAATTAGTTAGTACACCACAAGTGTAATGGTGTACTTTGCTCTTTTTTCACAGTCAGGTGTGAATAAGAGTCTGTATTTAAATGAACACTGTTGCTTATGCTTATCGCTGTTAAGATGTCTACTGGAGAGTGAACACATTAACTAACATCTCAGTCCATTAATGTTCGATGGCCCTCTTAACTTCTCTCATTAATTTGCTGCAGCTTTGTCTATACAAGCCTCAACATCAATTAAATTAGGGATGAGCAGTGTTATTTTCAGGTAAGCTGCTTTGGAGACATTTGTCAACACCGGTGTGTGTGTGTATGTGTGTGTGTGTGTGTGTGTGACATCTTGATCAGCTGGATAGAAGGAAGGAAGGAAGGAAGGAAGGAAGGAAGGAAACAGATCATAGTTACACCTTGTGTCAGCAGCACAAAAGCAGCAGCTGTGAGTCGTCCATCAGTGACTACACACAATCCATGCAGGTACAGCACTGTGAAATCATTTGACACCATTTGACACAGCCCCATTCACATGTGAAGTGAAAAGAAGAGGATAAAAATGTAGTGTAAAAAATACTGAAGTGTAAAAAGATGGGGTTGCTGCTTTATTTATGTAAAATATGAGTAAATGTTTTGTTTTCACTGTTATAGGCCCCAATGGTTAAAATATATATATACTTATTTTGCATTGCAACCCAGTCAATGGACATAATAATGATTTGAGACAAATTGCAAAATCATCATGTTTTTTACATTCAGTGACAAAGTAAAAAAATATGCTTAAACAAGTGCTCCACCAGGGTAGCATTTAATTCTCATAATGTTGTCAATCCCAAGTTCTACAGTTAAAAAGAGGAGTCAATCATCCAACATTCGTGGTTGCATCAGTGGCATTTCTAATACTGGTATCGGTATCAGAACATCTCTACAGAAAACCTGGGACAGGTCATTTGAAATCCTGCTTGTTTTCTGTGTCTCTTTGCAAAGCTGCCATTTTTCCTGTGACGTGTTTTCACTGTCCTTGATGGGACATGTTCCTGTTCTGCCTTTTTATCCATCAACAGTCATTATGTCAAGTAAACTGCAGTTAAGATAGTTACTGGAGGTTTGGTTATGGTGGAGAAAGAATGGTTTAAATTTGATTCACGTCTACAATGGGAAAACTGACTCCGGTGATGGCAAATAAATTTGCTCCAATCATTCACAATCCTTCTTTTGTCGAACCAAACTTATTTTAAGCTTTTCCAAAGCAGGTTCCTTCCAGCATAACCCTTCTGCTAGTTTTATACAGGTCTATTAACAGCTCAATCTTTGGTGTATTTCTCAGCTGCAGATATGATGCAACACAGTCTATTGGAGCAGCTCTTTATGTAATTGATACAAGTAAACATTGATAGAAATAATATCTGGTATTGTAAAAAAAAGATTACTTCAGGTTCTGGTGATAATGCAGACGGGGATGTACTGACATTTCTTGCCTCTCACAGTGTCTGCTCTCCATCTTTACCATTGCTCTGTGATTTTGTATTCGCTGGACGCAGTAGAATATAAGTATGTTGCTATTTCAGAGTTTACTTTGCAGTTGGATGGACACTTGCTCTCTTGGCAGTATGGTGCTCTGGCTGGAAGGTGAGGGGAGATTAGAGGGATACTGTCCCAGGCTGAGAGGTCCTGACCTGGGCGAGGACAGCAGCTCCCCACCCTCTCTGCTCCTTCACCGTGAAGGGGCAAGGGCAAATCATGGAGCCAAAAAGAAAAAGAGGGAGCGATCACAAGCAAGGCACTTCACACTTCCATCACATCCACACTCCCTTCTTTTGCTCCCCAGCTCCCTCCACTCTCTTAACCTGCCCTCCTTCTCAGTCACTAACTCCCTCTGTCTCTCTGGGCATCTCTTCACCCCTCTTTATTAAAGTGTCAGACACGCGGTGAGTTCATCCAGACAGACATGTGTATCAGCTTCTCATCGGAGGAATAAATGTTATAGTTTGTCCTCATGTGGCACCTGGGGCTCACATACTGCCTGCCGGACTCCAGGTGACCGACAAAGCCGCTTAATCTGGCTGTATAATGAAAGACTACAAAAAATAAAATAACAACAAAACACCCTGCAATGGTTGACATTGCTGGATGTCAGTCAGCAGCAGCAGAAAACTGCTTTCCAATTGCCTGAAGGTGATTTTGACGTAGAAGGACAAGGAGAAGGGCAAACTAATGGGGGGAATACTGTTAGCAAGGTGGGCCACATTTCACTGTGATTATGCTCCGTTCTGAGGATTAAAAGCAGTGACATAAAATACTTGCTGGTGGTAATAGAAACCAGTCAGGACATTTATAGACTTTAATAGCATTCCTGTATGTGTGACTTTACCGTATCAGTGAAGGGCAAAGCACAGTCACAAACTTTAAGGAACTTGTGTATTTTGTACCTATATGCCTTGTTCATATATGGGACTTGTGATTATATGACCTTGAAGGAACCTGAAATTGTCTGCGTGTTCTCTTTATTAATCTACATGCTAATGACTATCTTACACAGAGAAACCGACTGGAGTTCACCTTTTTGCAGTGCTCAAGTACAGCCTCACAGAGATGCAAGTGTGGCTGTAGACTCTTCATTAGGCTTGTGAGAATGAGTGTGAATGAAGCAAAATCTATTCTGTAGCTATACATATGCAGTTTAACAAGAAGCTTAATGAGACATGTGGAGTAGCATTCACCAAGTATACATCAAATGCAGGAGACTATTTGGACAGATTTGTTAGACTGCCAAAGAATATATGAGAAACCACATGGTCATATTATAACTGTATGGCTATAAGTTCAGATCACTCTGTATGGTTTGCATTCTGAAGTATTTTTAGATAAATTGTTGGTCTACTACCACATTGTAATTGTGGTTTTAGAATAAATTATTCAATATTGAGTGCTTAAAACCAAATCTCAAACATGGTGAGAAATCCCCTTGAGTCTTTAAGGATAAGTCAGTTACTTCTTGGAAAATGTTGTTCTTCAATATGAACTAACAACTTCAAACAGCAGATTCAATAGTGCAATTCCTTGTTTGATCACAATTCATTTGGTTTTCTTCATTTTTGTCTGCAATCACCAATATCATGCCGGCTCCACTGTGTATTATATTATAACTTTTAATAACATTCACTATGCTTTTGAAAGGCTTGTTAAAGCCATGTAATTGGCATCGTCAGAAAGACTGAGAGCATGAATCTAGAGTTCATTAAGCTCCAGGAAAATACATCTGTAGTTAACAGACCTCCCTGTGGAGGCTTTGTTCTGACAAACTGCAGATCCATTGAAACAGATCCTCAGAGTTCAGCTGAATGAAAAGTTTTTGATGCAGACAATGAGATGTCTGTTGCCCCAGGTCAGTAATGCCCGATTGTAATCGATTAAAAGAAGAAGTACAATTTAGGAATAGCACTCTACTAAATAATGCAAGGCTTAGCAATTGGTGTGTGCAAAATTAAACAGATATTATGGTTTTCAGTTTTAGAAACAAAATTTATGCTTTAGGTCTAAAATCATGCACAGCCTTTTTATTGGCAGTGACCTTTTACATTAAATACAGTGTAATTATTCAAAAATACAAGAAAATCTGGTTAAGACATATTCAGTCTTTGACAGCAATTTATGATTTCATTGCATAACGTTTCAATCCTGCACATTGTTGTCGGCAGCTTCCCAAGCCTTTCTTGCCTTCCCTGTGAAGGATATCTTATGTGCAAGGCTTCTGAGAGAAGAGTGTACATGTGTCCTTCAGATGTCCCTGTGCACTCTACATCTCCAAACTCTTAATGTCCTGTGCCTGAACATGCTGCACAAAATGGCCATTTTGAAAATGACATTTTAGCAGAAAAGATTGGTGCGACGGTTGTTTTTATTGACAGAGTGGTACATGCACTCTTTACTGAAATGATTGGTGTTACGTTCTTGTTAAATTGGATGTAAAGGAAAAGCAAATCTGGGATGTTCTTTGATTGTGTTTTACCTGTGCAACATCTGTGAGCACCATTTTATATCCTATCATGATAATAATCTAGTTACTATGTAAATGCTTGGTCACCTCGACACCACAATGATATCAGATGATAACTTAGTATTGAGACTGAATAATGTAAAGATAACTGACAAACTACATGTAAGTCATGTTGTTTCAGCCACAGTAAAAACACACAAAAAGAAAGAAAGAAACACACATTAGAACAGGGATGCAGCCTGTAGCCATATGTCTGAACAAAGATAAGAGCAACAGCCCAGAAACTAAAAGTTTAAGTGACTTCTCCCTTGGAACCGCTCTGTAAAAACATAACAGCGACGAGGGCTCAGGTATCAGGACTTCAGCATTTCCAAGCTGTTGATCACATTCATTTATGCATCCAGGAGCCTTGAGGAGTGCAGATTTAATTACTTCAGCTCGGTGACCAGAGGAGTGCATGGCATAAAAAGCTGAAAAGGTGAAGAGTGGAAGCGAGGGGGACGCCAGATCATCTGTTCATTCAAGTCCCGCTCACTGTCTGCTGCTGCCGCTCACCTCGGGGTGGTCACCTGACCTCCCCAACTGACGAAACCCATCACTCAATTCCCCCGGTTCATGACGTCTGGCTTTTTCATTTCTTGTAATTATGTGCATCCTTATGTCCTCACAGGGTCCTGTCCAAAAGCACTGAGCAGGTGTGTGTGTGTGTGTGTGTGTGTGTGTGTGTGTCCGTGTGTGTGTGTGTGTGTCCGTGTGTGTGTCCGTGTGTCCTTAAGCATATTAAGAATCACTATGTGTAACAGTAATTAAATGGAGACAAAGAAAAAAACTGAGGGAGAAGTGAAGCGTGAGAGAAAAAGAAAATGGATCTGGTGAAGAACACAGTGAAGAGAGGCACAATAAAATAAAAAGAGAGAGAAAAATGCAGGAAATGAAAGAGACAGATAGAACAATGAATGTATGATAATCTCCTCAGAAATGGTCTTAGTCATTTTCTTCCTGTTTGGTAAATCTAAAAAAACTATCAAACTTTTTTCTAGACGTGACATCTCACTTAATAATCTGTGTTCAAATAAATAGCTGAGTAAATTTCGTCGAGGACTATGATCAGATGCTCCAGAACACACAGTCATTGAAATAGAGTTTCTCACTTAAATTCCGCACATTTTAAATGTCGTCCATCTTAAATTGATGTATTTAGGCGGATACATGTCAGTCGAGCTGTGTTGCACATGAGAGCAAAGGACATTAACTCTGTGGGAAACACAGAGGAACTAGAAAGAGATTAAAAAGTACTTTATCAACTCCTTGAAAAGCCTGAAGTAGTGTCACTTCCAGGCTCGGAATGTTATTAATGTGTCTGAAATACAACTATTAGAGACTCGATTTCTATATTATTCTGTAGTTTGTTTTGCGTGTTCAGTGTCAGATGATATAATACACAGATACATACAGATTTCATTTCACCCAACAGTTAATTTCCACTGTTTCTTATTCTGCACATTGCACACATTTCACCAGCTATTCTCAGTGCTTTCCAGATTGTGTTTCCTTGGCATTGGTTTTAACATTAAGATAAGGTTTGAGTGGTTTGTACATTGTAATGCTTCACAAAAGGTTTTAATGTTGTCATCCTTAATGGTGTAGTAAAGAAAAGAGATTCAGGGTTGAGATTGATGTGAAGAAGAGATGATCAAATTTTCTGCTTCAACACTGGCTCATTTACTTCAAGATTACATGAGCCACTGATCTCCTTTCCCTCAATATTGGAATAACATCAACTCAATTATTTACTGTTTAAAATGTGTATATTCACTCACTCTGAACATACACATTCACAGGAATTCATTATATCATTGGCGCAAGATAAATAGAGAGAGACAGAGGAAGAGAGACTGAGAGCAGACCAGTTTTGTTTGTCGTACACAAACCATCTTACCCGACAAATATTAATTTGTGATGATGTGATGTGAGGTTTTAATTTCAGAGCCAACAGAGAGGAGAGTGAGAAAAGACGGAGAGATGAGATGATAATCAAACACTCTTTCTTCTTTTGCCTCATGTCCGTCTGCTAATGTGAAATCTACCACAGAAAATTAGCTTCCAGAAAAGACTAATAACAAAATTACTGAAGTTCAAATCTTCATGCATCTCTCATGAGTTAGGGTCCTTCATGTGTCAAGTGTAATTATGAAGCTCTCTTGATGGAAAGCAGGGCAACTTTCTTCGAGGTTGTTATTATTTTGGGTCACAGGAGCCTTACTGCTGGAGACAGAAATTAGTTTATGAACGATGAAGTACAACAAGTAGGTTTAGCAGCTGAATGGATGTGCACAAAGAGTTACACATCATTTTCACACTCACTTTGCTAAGAGTTTCCTTAATGTCAACAAGAACAATACTGCCAGGCATCTTTACGCCTCGACATAAAATATGGATGGCAGCTGGAAGTAAACAAACCTTGTAAGATATGGTACACTGTAATGTTTGGAAAAGGATTTCACTCTTTAAGTACTGCCAAAACTGGCAAAAGAATGTTTTTACCCCATCATTCAATAGTTTAATTATTCTAAGTGTTCTGTATTGAAACCAAAGACTGTAAATGAAGATGGACAACATGCCTCCACTTCCTCCCACTATCCAGAAATGAAGCAAAAATATCACAGATACAAACAATACCATCTTGCACATTTGGAGCCAGAGTCTGCACAGTAGGGATCTGGGGATGGAGCTGCTGGAGTGCACTGATCCACATGCTCGACTCGAATTATGAGTCAGTCTCAGATATCATTCATGACATTTTCCCCTGTTTTCAGCATCAAATAACTAAATAAACCAAACTTATGGTAAAAATTATTTGAACAAACACTTGTGTGATAAGAAAGAACTGCCTAAAATGACTGAGACGATCTTTGAGAAAAATGTATTTGACACTTACTTTGACTTTTAGTTTGGTCCACTACCAATCGGCTAACATGGAGAAGGCAGGATTGAGACACTTTGTTCATCTTTCTGGACGGTTATGAGTGTTTCTTTGGCCTGATGTTTCAGTGAAAGACTAAGCTATAGTCCTTAAAGACACCGTGAACTAACACCTTTTATTCTCCACAGTGACCTGTGAGCACGAAATGAGGCATCAAATCAACAAAGACAAACATGCAGCTCAAATATCTCAATGTTAACTCTTAACTAAAATAGTAAGTATTATTTAAATGATCATAAAAATAATACAAAGTGTTTTATATAAATAATAATTAACTTGAATTGAATCCAGTATTATTGTTATCACATGTCATGTCACTGCAGTAGTGGGAGAAGAGAGAGAGGTAGAGAGACCACAAAAATGCAAACAGACGTTCGGTTTCTCTTCAGCTGTATAATTTAGACTTCTTCTTTCACAGCCACAAACCACAGGAGAAACACAATGTGTGTGTGTGTGTGTTTGTCAACCTTGCTAATGATGACAGTGGTGGGAATTCTGCATTTGAAACTGTGTCGACACATACCTGTATATACCTGTGTGACTAAATATTCTCTGCTAATGATGACTTTGATGTGGAATAGCACACACACACACACACACACACACATTATATTGTATTTTAGTTTGACTGTAACACACGGGGACACTCAGCTTTAACAAGCACAGGAAATCAACTCAGCTCAACTTCTCAGACAACAAACATGCTTGGGTTTCTCTGGTGTTTTTGAGATTCTCAGTGACACATGAAGCAAGATAAGAGACTGAGCAACAAATTATAAAAAATGATCTGAGCAAATCATTAAATCTTTTTTTAAGACAACTGAGAAGGTCTCTGCAGTTCAGTCTTGTTATTGTTAATTTTAGTTGCTGAATTTATTTTGAAAAGTATTTTTTCCTGAGAGAGCTTTACCAGTATCTTAAAAACACACTCCCTAAAGGAGCTATATTCAAGTTCATAATTTTGGTTATCACTTGAAAAGTTTGACATGCTTTAATGAAACACTTTTCCTCATACTGTACATTTCTGCAGCTTTTCTTTTCAGCCTCTGTCTGAATCACTTTTAACGCCCACTCCTAATAAAGCTCAGTCTGACCCACTCTGTTGTGATTGGTCAGCTGCTTCCAGCGAGTACAGGACATGTCGGCCTCTGCTGTCGCTGTGTTAGGGGCCTTGTCAGATTAGCTGCATGATGCAAATGTTGAGCATCATGATGACACGACATCACTTTGGTGAGTAAGTATCAGATAGATTATAACCAATGTGGTTGTGAAGACTTGATGTATTTGCATTTTTTCTCTAATTTCTTAATGTGTCCTAACACACACACAAACCATATTTGAAGTAAATGTATTTGAATTTGGGGACTGGCAGGAATCCGCTTTGCAAATTGGAATTGAGAAGAAAAAATGTACAGGGCCTCATTCAAGGAATTAGTTTTGTATTGTTTTAATTGGCACATGAGCAATCAATGACAATTTGTCAATTTCATATCGAGGAACTTTCTCTTAGCTATAAACACAATTAATCTACCGTATGCTGAATAACCTTTATAGTCTATGTCAGTGATTGACATTTCTTTGCCCACCTCTTCACCTATATTTATGGTTCACTTTGCTTTAGAAAAATGCTTTTATATCAGCATCTAAGCTCAAGCAGGGCGACAAGATGGTGCAGTCAGGTCACAGCAAGGATGGTTTCCAGTCCCCAGCTTGGCAGGGCCCTCTGTGTGGTGTAAGCTCTGGTTTCCTCCCACAGACCAAATACATGCAGATTGGTCTAATTTAAGTGGGTGAGAGTAAATGATCGCTTGTCTCTGTATGCTGGCAAATGTACCCCGCCTCTCGCCCAATGACAACTGGGATTTGCTCTAGTGCCCTTAGCAACCCTTCAAGTTCAAGCGGTATAGATAACAGATAATGGATGGATGGAACTTAATGTGACCTAAACCATCCCCCCTTTGTTTCTGTTACAGTACATCAGTGCTCTGATGAAATGTCATTGACAGATGTATTGTAATAATTACAGTAAGAAACTCTCATTCTTACTGTTGCATAACATTTTCTTGAACACAATAAAGCTGCAAAGGCTGGTTTCGATGACAATATTGTGGTTGTTGATTGAACTATTGATTGAATTCCACTGCACAATGCACAGGTCCTCATGATCAGGTGGTTCGTCGTTCATCAGCTCTGGCACTTACATCTGAAGTAGAACAGTTACCCTGACTCGGATTCACAGTGTAGGACAAGAATAGGAAAACATGCTTGCAGGAGGCCCAGACTGTGAATCATTGGGGCCTAGAAAATATGGTGACTATATTATACAAGACATTTGCAACATTTCATATTTGAATTCACAAATAATGAGATTCCCCTGCCTCTGTCAGTGCATTGCACAGCCAAATTGGGGACAATGTACTGCTTTAGATCAGCAGGTAAGTGCACAGAGCGTGCTGGGGGCAGTTTAGTGAAATCACCTGATTAGATTTCTTTGCTTTGGACCCCTTTAATCTCAATCCACGCCTGCAACCACACAAATTACTCAGTCAATCTGGGAAATCATTCAGCTAAATTATGTACCAATAAGTGCAGTCATAGTAATTACCTTAAAACCATTCATGCTTTCAGGCCACAGTTTTTGCAAATATCTGGGTCACTTAACACACTGATGCATTCCAAAGAGGTCCCTTTCAAACTGGTGTCTGAGGTCTGGCAAAGGAATGAATGGATTACTGAGCCTTCACAGGAGCCGCTCACACATCAGCACTCCTCCATTAAAATAAAAACCTTTTTAGTGTGTTTTCACAACAGCCGACTTAAT
Source organism: Paralichthys olivaceus (assembly GCF_024713975.1). Taxonomy (NCBI): domain Eukaryota; kingdom Metazoa; phylum Chordata; class Actinopteri; order Pleuronectiformes; family Paralichthyidae; genus Paralichthys; species Paralichthys olivaceus. Next base: position 6,922,214 of record NC_091101.1, read on the forward strand.
TCACTCAACCCACGCACACATAGAGACACAAACAAAAACCGACATATACACATACACACAAGAGCAGTGTTGCTTTAGTAGATAGTGCAGTGTCAGCAGTAGTGACACATTATTAGTTGCAAGACGAGTCTTTTGACATGTTGCTGGACATGTCATGTGTGTGTTTGTGTGTGCGCATGTGTGTGTGTGTGTGTGCGTGTGTGTATGTGTGTGTGTATGTCATTTGTTTGGGTTCCAATGTTGCTTGCTGCAAGACTGCTGACACTTCATTAGGCTTCCAACATTATCTTTGTACGTGTGTGTGTGCATGTGAGCCTGACAACTTGCGTAATCACAATATAATGGCAGAGCTACGCAGAATCAATCATTAGACATAATTAAAACTGACAACAATGGAGCACGGGCAGGTATCACAGCAAACGAAACACACAGAGAGAATGAAAGGAGGAGGTACGAGACAGGACGAGGAGAAAACAGCCATACACACACATCCAGGAAAGAGAGAGCGAGAGCTCTGGATGCTGAGCGGTCATTACCACCTCCATGAATGTAAAGTAGTGCAGTTAGAGTAGTGAGCCATCACCCTTACTGATGTTAACGTTGAGGGATTTAGTCATGCTAATTCGATTGCACTGACAGCCATGACAGAAACGTGGATGCTGAGGACATTATCCATGTGCTAACTGACTGAACTGACACCCTGTGGGCTTATTAAAGTCCCCTCTATACAATTAAAAGTGATGGACAGCGCATATCAGGGTGAGATTTACTGCTACGCCCCAACATGACTGCCACACACTTTCAATAAGGTTGTGAGAATCAACGTTACACCTGTTGTTTGCGTAGACAGCCATGTGCCAGAGCTAATGTTAGTGTTAAGTGGTGCTGTTATTGTGCGGTTATCATGGTGACAGTCATGTCAGTGGCTGATGTTGGAGCCATTAGTAAAAGGCTTTACAGAATTAGACAGGACGACAGGCAACTTGATCAAACAATTAGTTTGTGTTCTGGAGAAAGAGTTGTTGGGTAGGATTGATTCATACACATAAAAAACAAGTGGACGTAAGCTGCCTAATAAAATTAATAAGTCATTACATTTTTTTTGTTCCCTTGTCTCCAAACACTGGCAACTCTGAAGTGATCCTTCATCTGTCAATCTGTCATTTGTCATGTCAGGTAACAATATATCTGTTGTTTATTTTTAGGAGATTTAAGAAACTAATCCTGGAGAGTTCTGCTGCCAACACATATAAATTCCATTATTGATGCATTTATAACACTTGAATTGCCTTTGGCTGCACAGACACAGCTAAAGAAGTTTAACATTACACTCACATGTAACTCATATATCATATCACAAACACAACTCATAGAAGCAACAAGCTCACACACCAGCATGTTGTCTTTTCTCTATCCTTTTCTAAATAATGAGCTGGTTTTGGTCTGAATCCCTTCTGACAAGTCAATCGCTTTACTTTTGAGTTTCAGCCATTAAGATAAACTGAGGTGAAACATTTGCAACATGCACAATTTAGTAGAATTGTACAGTTATGTTCATGAAAATCAATCAGTTCTTTGAGATGCCTGCAAGATTCCCAGAACAAAGAGGGCTGGTTTTTTTTATGTTAGAGCTTGTTTCATGAAAAGTCCAACATAAAAATAAAAACTGGTTAGTGTGCACAGACTACACACTGTGGTCCCTCTGTACATGTACAGGATGTCAGCTGCTGCTTCACTGCTGCAGCAGCCTGGGGACACAGGGCCATACACATTAGGCCAGCGAACAGGTGTTTAATGTAGTCTGGACAAATTCAGACCTCTGCACTCACAAACCTATTATTTCTCACACACACACACACACACACACACACACACAAAGGGAGAATGAGAGGGAGACCTGCCGTTGACATCCATCCATCATTTCTCTCTGGCACACACCACAGGTAGAGATGTTTGAGAACACAGACAAATGCACGCGCACACACACCTGCTGGTCATCGTACATGTTTTGTGCTCCTCGCTGAGGGAGGCCCAGTAATGAACAACAATATGGTCCATCCCAAATTATCTCCCCCTGTCCACTCCATTAAAATGTCATAGGTCTAAATGTTAATATCTGCCCGCTGTGGTTTGGTAGAGTGACATTTAGCAATTTCCTGCTAATTTTTCACATAGCTGCATACGCTCTTTTACCAAAAATGAACTATACTTATATACAGGTACAGGAAGTCCCAGGTTTCAGGAATAATTTATTTATTTCTTTTCAACCTAGCATGTTAGATAATGACACAGACCCATACTTGATTCCAGTAATGAGGTTAATGATTCTGAGAACAATCAGAATGGAATGAGAAGAAAATATAAAACAGGGCGTGCTTGTGAAACGAAAGAAAAGAAAGAAAGTAAAAAGTAGAAACTCAATAATAAAATTGTACAGGAAAACATGATTAGAGGATTGGGGTCATTGCTGGAAGAAAAATGTGTTGCAATAAATTGTCAGAATAGCAAGTGATTTCACAAAAATGTTGGCTAAAGCTGGGCTCAGACAAACGATTTTGAAATCTGGTTGCATAACGCACTAGAGCAGAATCCACAGAAATACTCTTCACTGCAGTCTCAGACATGCACTACAAGATTTGAAAACAATGACACATAAGAGGGTGCAAACAAAACAAACACGATGGAAACTGGCTAGCACGTTAACTTGCTTTAATGCTACTTATGCTTTTCAGTGATGTGAAATGAAAGCAAAATAAATGAGAGTGGATTACAAAACTGAAGTATATTTACAACTGCATGCAGAATCTGAAAATGTGAAATCAAGAAACAGTAGAATGTCTTATTGCAACAGGCATTTGCTGTTGTGAGCAAACAAAAAAGGGACATAGAAGGATGCAGAGGAGCGACTGTGGATGACTAGAACTGGCCTGTATCTGACCGGCTAGCATGTTTGTAGTTAGCCTGCCATCCTACATGTGATTACCACCCATGTCACCACTCTTCTAAACCCAAATATTTAGAGAACGTGTCATTGATTTTGCAGTGTCACGCTCTGATGTGACTGGGCCCTGTGGCATGAAAGCCTTTGCAGACTACAGAGCCGTATGCTACAGATGAAGACCGGCACAGCATGTGTGGAAGTGAGCTGTTATAAAACCTCTTTCATGGCAGCTGTGGAGGCAGCACTGCTTCTTAAGTGACCCAAATATTTCTCAGAGAGAAGACTGTGTTTTTGAAGAACCAATTTGTGTTCCTGAATAAAGAAGTAGTCATAGAATTAGAGGAGAGGATTATTCAACAAAAAATGAAGGAGAGGAGTGGCATGTCTGAGGTGTGAACTAAAAGACACAGTATTTACACAGGCAACTGTGAGATTGGATGGATGAGGTGAATACAGTCTAAACACTTGAACGAGCTGCTCCGTATTCTAAAGAATTACAAGATCAACAGAAGAAACGTTATAAAACCAATAGAAGGACAACTGTTATATTTGATGATAGTAAAAGTGTTCCGTGTTTAGATGTGAAAAAATCAAATGAAGAATAAATAGTATTGGACTGAAAACAGATAAGGGGACATTTGGATGAGGAAAATGTGGTGTTGTAAACGTTGCATTCCAAACATCATGTGACCATCACCAACTCCAGGGCAAGTTTTCTTAATGCTGTGAAAGACTTTAGAAATGAGTGGATTATCTATAAGAAGAGATCCGAAATGGGGGAAAACAACCAGTAATCTTAAAACTGATTGAAGGGCTCTGCAGAGTAACATCTAGAATGCTGGTTTTCTCCAAAGCCTGAAAAAATTCCACTTGTGATGACGAATAAAACGTCTTTGTTAACAATGGTGGTTACCACTTCAATATCACAGTTGACTGCAGTATGTTTACAAGACCATCACTGGGCCTAGGTAGGCACAGTCCAATCAAACTCACACAGCAGGGGGCCTGAACTGGCTGAGAACCCTGAGAAGTCATTGTTGTGTTGCTGTGCTGCTGTTCTTTTCTTCTGCTGAGGTTGATTGTATAAGTCTACGCTGTGATGGACATTTACTGTATATCCACAATTTGATGTTAACCAAGCATTAGCCCCAACATTGAAGTGTTTTTGCTTTACTTTCTTGTGCGAGAGTACCATAATTGCCATGTGACACATCACATGCCCCCCTTCACTTTTCAAAATCCTATTTTTTACTCTCTCACCTTTTTTGACTCAAAACTGTGTCATATACACCATGTTTTTGCCTAAATTCCTCCTATATTGTCCTCCAGAGCTGCGTTCACACGTACACACCTGAAACGCGCACACATCCCCACACAAGCTTTTGCCCAAGGGCATGTGCAGGGTGCATGTAAGCCTTGCTACATCCACTAGCATCATTACTTCCAGTTGTAGACATTTAGGCTTAAAACTTGGTGTAAATGACGCCGCTTCCAGTTGATTTGAATATCGGGGCTTGCAGACACTTGGATGGCAAGGGAAGGGAATTTAGATTTTACGGTGAACTATCCCTTTAAGAACTTTTGCTTATAGGGGCCAATGCTGGTGTGATATGTTGAAAACAAACAGGTCGTCTCCACAGTTTAATTTTTACATTAAGTCTTGCATACTGTGCCAATCCTCTCCTGAACGCTCCAGAGATTTCTCTGTGAAAGGCAAACTCTGGACAAAGTATATGTACCCCACTGTGTGGACATTTTCCAAAGTTCATGTCTGGAAACAGCTCTACAGTTTGCACTCCCTACTGTAAATACCATGTAATAGCTATAAGGAATAGTTAACATTGGCTTCTGGCTTCAGTATTTGTGCACTAAAAGGTCCCAAAGTCTGATCCCTCTGAAAGGGATGAGAAGATATATGTACTTCAGCTGTGATGATGAGTCATCAGGTTAAAGGCTGACGTTTAGTTGGACAATTAAGAATGGGTTGAACTGTGCCTTGAGAAACTGCCCTGTTTGCCTTCTCTACTGGTACGGTGGTCAGCAAAAAGTCACAACAAAGCAGTGTTGGACAATTAGAAAAGATGAGAATGAAAGTGAGAAATGGAGCCAGTGCAGCATGAGCTACTATTTGTAACTGAAGTTAAGAATAAGATCCCTGTTGGAAACAACTGGCCGAAGACAAAAATATAATTTTCTCTTAATTGTTGTTATGGAAAACAAATAACTATAAATGAAAGTAATTCGAATCATGATTAAAAGCACAATAAAATATTAAGGGCTTGACACAAGCGCTCAGACAGTCATAAAATCTGTTCAGCCAGCTGGTACAAAAATCAATGAAATGGCTGTCGCAATAAATCACCATCAGTAAAAATTTCATTATAAATGGCCCAGGGTTAGCTTAAGAGATAAACATCAGCAGCACATTATCTTGTAATTCCCTCGAGATTGTCTTCTCCATTCAAACAATGACAATGTTAATTAAACTAAACTCATTTGGACAGAGAACTCTCTCTCCCTCTCTTCCCTTGTTTGCCTCTGCCTCGCTCTCCTCCGTGCGTCTGTGTGGAAAGGAATAAATAGAATTTTAATCCTTTCCCTCCAAAACAAATGAGTAAGATTAGCCAATTTCAATCCTTGTACTTTGGTGAAACTATTCTCTGGCAAGTTGAAGGTAAGATCGAGGTAATGATACTTGGTGAATGTGGGTGTGCAGCATTTTAAGCCAATTAGGACAAATTTATTTTATAATAGCTAGAAATTATTTTTTTTCAATGTAGCACACCAATGAGCTTAAACATGTATAAATAAATAAAGTAAAATCATTTCACACAAAGCAAACCAACATTAGCACCATAAAAGCAAGCAGCTCAGTACTGAAACAAGTAGCTATAAACACCTTTAAAAGCACCATACACATTTTTTAAAAATAGATTCTATATACATTCTGCATGAAGGGCTTATAAACTGTTTCTAGTGCTATTAGGTATACACTTCTAATTTACCCCAAAAAACTAATTTATGGCTTGTAAATACATTTTTAAAGCATACATTATTTGTTGGCCATTAATACAATTACCATTTGCATGTTTAAGATCGTATTTTGATGTATTGTTCATGATGCACTTGGCAGTGGTTGGCTTCCATCTATTTGAAATGTGCTTGGGTTGCGCATCAGAGAGACGATGATGTTTATAATAGTCATGGGTCCAAGGCAAGTATGAATTAAACATCAGAAACTGGACATAAAAACATCTTGTTAAATGTTAAGCTGTGATGTTAAATTTATATGATTTGTGGTTATAGAGCTAAACCCGTCAGATGATTGTCATGATATTTTTATATTCACCTCAGGATGAGTTGTCAAAACTTTGTTGATTGATTTTCTTTCTAGAGCTTTAGGTTTTAGCTCAAAGCACTACCGTGCCAAAGTGCCGTGTCTGTAGACTCTAAGTCAAAAAGATTTTTGGAGGAGTTTATTCTGCTGAGGCTACTTCCAGATTCTAAAGAAGATCACAGCATATTAGCATTCAACCATGTGAGTCTAAAAACTTGTACAACAGGCCATAAAGTCACAGAGTGCTTTATCAAGTTGGATCTTTGGTAAACACTTGCTTTGGGTTTCTCATTTCGGAGGAATTAGTGATTCTGTATGCATGCAGAGCCACTGTGGATAATAAAAAGAAGAAGTGTGCGATGAAAAATATTGCTGTCATCGATGGTGACAATATTGCCCATCTGAAAAGCCTCAAAATGTCCCCAGTCTGTCGAGACCTTTAAATCCAGCTGATAAATCTCAGCACGACTGGAAGAAAAGTGATAGGCAAACAAGGAGCATGCTCCTCCACTGCTAAATATACTGTAGCAGTTAGGGCTGACACATAATGAATTGTGGGACTGTGTGTGTGTGTCAGCAGGGCTTTAGCAGTGTGAGCCAGGTTTCGAGTCTGTCAATGTCTCTATAGCCTCTAATCCATGTGTGGAGTGAAGGGTGACCATCTCTGCCTTGCTTTCTCTCCCTCTCTCTCTCACTCAGTCTCTATCTCAACCTAAGCCTCTTTTCACCCCAATTTAACACCAATCGTCCTTTTCACAATGCTGCCCACCGCCCCAGTGTAACCTCTGCACGCATGCACACCCACACACACCCTATAACCCCCTTATCATTCAGTACAACTGTAAGAGCATCACCCTCCTCCATTGTAATCTCTTCTGTCTACCAATCTCTCTCAGTGTTAATTCCTCCTCATCACTAACAATTTATCTATCTCCCTTTTCGTCACTCCATGCTCTTCCATTTGTATTTTATATCAGGTGTTGACAAAGGCACAGTGAATTAAGAGTCAGGAGAAAAAGAAGAGTGTGATTTAGGGACAGAGGCGATTCTGATGCATTTTTGTCTTTGTTAGAATTTAGAGGTGGGTCATTCTCATTAGAAGAAGTTGGGCAGGAGAAATCATGTTCGATTTCCTTGTGAGCCTGCTGGACTCACATACGTTATTTCTGGCCAACTCCTGTCTCCGTGTTTGGAAGTCCAGTGCATTGCCCGTTGTAAACATGTCTGTTTGGAATAGGCAGCTTGCTTGGCCTGCGGTAATGCTGGTTACAGCTTTCTTTCCGATACTGTAAAAGTGACCTGCAGTTATTGGGCCACGGGAGTTAAAGAGCTGCCGGACTGAGTTCGCTGAACCATGAAGCCTCTGCTGCTGCCCAAAGAGCTGTTCACCAGTGTTATCCACAGTTTGGTTAAGCAGACACAACTAAAAAATCTGTTAAGAATCTGCTCGTTGTCCTGAACGTGCTGTTGTAGTAACTAACAACATCAGTTATGTCGATGAGTCCTAGCCACCACAGCTACAACTGTTTAATAAATGTTATTAATATTGAACTTGAACACCAAATTCAAAAGCTTTCTGCTACTTGAGCAATCCTGTATTGCACTTCCATAGAGGTGGAGGACTCGCAAGAGACTCAAAGCAGGAGAAACGGCATTATCTTAACCTTCAGTCATTGGTATGATAAATGTATGCATTTATAAAGCCCTTATATCCAAAGTGCTTTACAACTTGCCTCTCATTCACCCACACACTCACCAATGGCAATAGGCTACCATGTTACCAATGCTTCTCTGACCATCGGGAACATTTTAGGCTTCAGTGTCTTGCCCATGGAGAATAAAATATGTGGGCAGGAGTAGCTGTGACTGCTAAATTTGCATGCAATGTAAATTCAGCTCACAAATGCTATGTTAATTGCTGCATTGTTAATATACTCATCTAATCATCACATTTAATTCCCTTCATAGAGATACCCATGATGATGTATTTACATCTTCACTTCATCTTACTCTCACTGCCTTGTTTTTTTCATCAATACACAATTTTCTCCTTTTGTTGAGCAGGAAATTACCAAATCGAAAGCAGGTATGGCAAAACCTAGTCTTCCAATCACTTACTGCAAACCTCAGTATGCACACACATAGAAATATCTGGAATCTACTCAGATAATCTTATCAACTATCCTTTTGTTTGGAATTTGGAAATTTAATGAGTGTAAGAAACTAAAACTGTTATTTCCAGTGAGAATCGTGCCCTCGCTCCCGCATGATCAGGCACGTAATGCAAAAACACGCAATCCAGTGTAAACGCGGCCAAGGATCAGTGATGATTCAGTAGGGCAAAGCACTGTTCCAGAGGATTGGAGACCTCGCCTTATTTAGTAAACATTAAGATGAAAGCTGCATTTTTCTGAAACACGAAACACTCAAGGCCAATTCTGTATCTTTGCAACTTCAGATGATGAGGGGGGGTTAGTCATATTTGAATGTCCAGCGTGCAATAAATGTATTCCATCTAAATTATGTAAAAGCATGATCTAGATTTGTAATGCAGGTTAATGTCAAGTGAAAAGGGGCTTGATGCACATGGAGCACAGGAGCGACAGAGGTTTAGAAAAGGAGAAGAAGTTGCAGGGAGGAAGCATCCTTAGCATTTTGGAGAGACGAGTATTTAAAGAAAGAAAGCAGTGGCACACATGCAGAAGATACAGATGTACAAAAGAAGAAGGTGAGACAAGGAGAGAGTATGTAACAGAGGTTTTGTATTTCAGAAGTTGCCCTCTTTGTGCGATTGGGAGGAAGTGGCTCTTGATGCCTCCCACTCAGTTTGGCCTCAGGCCTCAGTATCTATGTGAATATCCCTGCGTTCAAACTCGGATCACTTCCAGTGCCAGAGCGGACTGCAGGGATTGGCTATAGACGCTGGGTGCGAACATTTCTCTGCAGTTCCAGTCTCTGTGAGACACTCAAGAGCATGGAGTTTGTGTGTAAAGGCCAGACGTTACAGGGAACAGGCTCTGGATAGAGCCCAAATTAAACTTTCCGCTCAGTTAGTCATGCTTTGTTGTAGTCTAATGGATATGTGCATGGATACATGGGGGGTGGTTAGGGCAGAGACACTCACAGACGCTTTTGTAGGTGCATGCCAGGTACCTTAGCTATGGTGGAAATTTACCCTTTTTACTGCAGCATGGCTCAGAAGGGGGTTTTCACTTAGTTACTTGTGCTTCTGACATAAAAACTGCAGTGAGACTACTGTGGTGGTTGGTCGTCATACATTTATATTAACTGCAGAAATCAAAATTGAACTGTTCAAGACCTGAATCAGGAGCAGAGCTGTATGTGTCAATCTCACAAGCAACATAAGCAAGAGGTGACTATTCTGAAGACCTCAGCAGATAAAAATCCTGTGATTTAAATTGTGTTTTCATGAGTTTAAAATAGAGTGAAGGGATGCAACAAGCCTATTCCCAATATTTTGGGGGGGATTGATTCATAAATCATTTCATGCATTACATTTTATAAACATCCCACTAAACTTATCAAAAATCTCTTTTCTTTGACCAACAGTATTGAACCTGAATAAACTAAGAGTAATAAAAAGAGTAATAGAAAACATAGATTAATGACAACATCTCAAATAAATGACAAATTATTAATAATGATCAAAGAGGTTATTTGCAGCTCTTGTAATTAAGCTAATAAACACTTAGTGCTGAGTAGGAGACAGGTTCATATCTTACTTCAAGGTCAGCTGTAGTTTAAAGCTCCCATGTTATAGAAAATTAGATATCTAGGTCTTGTTTGACTATGAGATATCCAGAAACTGTGCCGTCAACAAGCTGACAGGACTTCTGCGAGGTTATCATGTCACAACGAGTCACCACCCTAAGACATGCTCCTAGCACGCTAACCCTTCTTTCAGTTATAACTGTATTAAGAACAAAACACCAAGTGGTCAATCCATCGCTGAACTAGCAAGCTACAAAGCAGATACATTTCAAGGACATTATATACAATCAGTTTTTCAGGAACTTCATTTGTTATTGCACCACCTTCCTGAGAAATAATGGACCATTAAAGGCAGAGTTTGACTATGTGTTTGGCAACTGGTTTTACCAATTCATTTTACATAGTGTAAAATATTTAACTGCTTTGGTGCTTCAGATCCAACTGAGCAACTCTGTATTATACGTATTGGAAAAAGCCACACTGACGGTTTGAGAGTTTTCACCTTCTCTGCTCATCCCTCTACCGCTCTTATTTTCCACAAAACTAGCATGATGGATTGGTGATGCATCACGCCTCAACATAACACAGTGGCTTTTTGGCAAATAACATGAAGAAGTTTGCACAGTGTGGCAAATGGATTGGTGACAGTTTTGTATGTGAACGATGCCCCCTGAGAAAAAGACAAAGAAAAACATCTTTCTTTCTTTTGTGGCTCTTATTCTCATGTGATTTAATAACTGAAGCTCATATTGTTTCACATGTATTCTCTTCAAACCAGATAACGTAAGAGCAGAGTGTTCCGAATGTGAAAATGACCGGTAAGGACTAGCTGTACATCCATGTTCAATTAACTGACAGAGACACCTCCGCTCAGCAAGATGACATTTCCTCAGGTCAGCTTTTCTGCCCACCATGAGACCTTTGATTGGTCAGCTCCTGGCCAACCAGCAGGAGACCAGACGGAAGAAGCCTGGATGGTAATTGGCTTTTCGCTGTCTGAAAAATAAAGGAAGATGAGAGTAACATGGATTAAAAGAGAAAGACAGAGAGACACCATGAATGAAGGCAAGAATATCTGCTTTATTTTTTAATGCGGCGACGATCTATTGTTGAATATCACAGACATTTGCAATGCAACAGTGTGTGTGTGTGTGTGTGTGTGTGTGTGTGTGGGCGTATAACTGTGCATGGCCTCTAATTGGCTACTGTAACCAGGCTTCCTGCAGTGATTCAAGCTGACTGCAGGGACAGTGATGCACTTAGGCACACACACACACACACACACTGATGATCACGGACAAGGCTACAATTAATGATGGCAATAATGTCAACTGAGCCAATGCCAGTTAGAGAAAATGAGATGAGATAGAGGGGAAAAAAAGAAAGACAGAAAAGGAAAGATAATTTAATGATTTGTTGTGTTTGTGGCGCAGCGTCTTTATTCAACAGAAAACAGATGTACAGCAAAAGGAAACTAGAAAGAATGAAAGCTGTGAGTGAACCAGTGATGATCAGAGTGAAAACATGCTATTCATTCATCCCAATCTTCTCGTTCATCATGACGCCTCATCACTATTCTTTTCCTCATAATATATTTAATTACACAGTGTAAAGTGTATCAATTCCAATTTATCTCCACATCATTTCACATTAGCCAAGATTTCATTGTCTCACATTTGACACGATAAGGTCTCGTCCCACTCAGTGAGCGAGTTTCGAAGTAATTTAAAAAGTCTCATCCCTGCATCCTCTTACAGAATTAGACAGTGTTATCCCAGTGTTTGCAGAGGACTGCTACTCCCTGTTGTGCAGCACTGACTGACTTCTAGTGAAAAGTTTTTGTTGCGCTGCAGGACTTCCTCCATGCTGTTGGTTCTCCTATCTGTCCTTTCCAGTCGTCTGGGCAACTCCTTATAGCCCTAACTAAACTGCATTACCCAGGAGGCATTACATGATGCTACTGGGCTCTTCTGTTTCCACTCTCGGCTTCCTGCATTTCTCTGGTGACAGCTAGTAGTCTAAATTGCGTAACGTTAGCTAATGTTGAATGTCGCCCCCGAGTTACGCAGGGGCCTTTTTCACAGATTTTTATTTTTTTTTTATCACAAACACACTAATGTTAAAACATGAGCCTGACATTTTTAATGTGCCAAAACATTGTTTCCCTTGTAGAGGCTGGTCACGACTGCAGCATCATGAAATACATTTGTCCTTTCAAATGGCTGCAATCTTTTGAATAAATCAGGTTTGGCCTTATATACAAACAGACACACATAGGACACACTCATTCATGCACACACACATTCACAGCTGACCCATTTGCCTGATCAAAGTGAAGCCTGCTGATAGAGGAGGATTTATAGTGGACCTGAGGACTGTGTGTGTGTGTGTGTGTGTGTGTGTGTGTGTTTAGGGTGAGTGGGGGGCTAACTAAGCAGCAAGATTAGCCAGCGTGCAGATGTATATTTGTATGTATGGATTAGGTTTTATGTATTTATGTATGTAGACATGGGGAAAATGGCACATTAACAATTAATTGATGATCAAAGTGGTTATTGCAGCTCTGGTTTTATGTTATATATTGCATTTGTGTAGTCCAGGTTTTACACATTTTGGAGTTTTAGGGTAAGGCAAGCTGTAACTATGGACGGGGTAAGAGTCTCCATGAAATCAATATAAGTCTATGTAATGTCCTCTGAAGTCATTGAACACAATGTCTGCTCCTCTCCTCTTCTCTTCTCGTTAATTCCTATTAGTGTTTTCCTCTTTTCAGTGTACCATTATTTATTTTCCTTCCATTTCACATTTACTTTTCTCCCCTTCTTCCTTCTTCTTTCCTTTCCTCTCAACTTCTGTTCTACTTTTGTCTGTCCTCATCTCCTCCCTCTCTTCTGTGTTTTAGATGAGTTTTATCATCTCCGTATTACATCGTAGCCCTAGGGAAGTGTGTGTGTGTGTGTGTGTGTGTGTGTGTGTGTGTGTGTGTGTGTGTGTGTGTGTGTGTGTGTGTGTGATGGTAATCTCAGCTGTCCGATTATATCTTGTTGCTCTGTTGCTGAACCATGAGATAGTTTATTTATTATTTTGTAGGGGAGGATATTTTATAAAGACAAGTGAGTCTTGATTTTATCCCTGATATAACTAGGCATCTTGGGGATTAACAGCTCCTGCAACTTAAACATGCTTCAGGGCTATTAGTTGAAAAAAATGCACTTAAAACTGCAAGAGGCGTAGCACTTTCTAAAATATTTGTAGGTCACATCCAAAAACTCTTGCAATCAGTTTGAAGATGTTGAGATTAAGGGCCTATTTTACAACTCACAGAAAGTGTGCCACGCTCATGCTAATTATCATTGTTAGATTTAGACAAATGCAGTTTTATTTTCCTTTCCGATGCCCACATCGTTTAAAAAGCAAATACATTTGGTTGTCTAGTTTTGTCAGGTGTATTGTTGGCACATTGAGTTGACAAGTGATTGCAAGATTTCCTTAAAGAGAAGCCTTTTTCTCTTACTACCTGGGAATCCACCTTCCGATGCCTCTTTCAGAACAGCTGGGGTGTTCAGGTCAGTTCATGAAGTAGAATTCATCTGCAGTTGTTCTCATTGTATATTGAAAATGTCCGTTTAGAAAGCAATTAGTTATATTGATCTTTCGTGCACAGATGCAAATGAATGTTGATGGTGGTGATCTTATTGTTTGATTAGTGATGTCTCAACGCTGCTTACATTTAGCTGCACATAAAGATGTACGATGCAAAAACGTGTATTAAACAAGTAAACAGGTACAACTCACCTTCAAAGTAAAGGTATTGGGTTGCAAAGCACATTGGCTACCAAGGCCAATAAAATGAAGTTGAACTCAATGTGTAAATAAATAGTAAAAATAATCAATATAATAACTGGCAGAATTTTCCACAGAACTTATTTAATCCAAGTTCGTAACAAGGTGGACCGCGCGTGCACATGAAGGTCATTCTCACATTCAACTTTTTTTCTGAGTGACAGGTGCTCTGAATAAAGAGTACAAGATAAGATAAGTTCTCCTGTGAGAGGAAGAACTGGACTGCAGCTGAAACTGGGTTCTTACTGTCTACCTGAATGGTAAAAACATCATGGACCATAGCAATAGTATGCCTAAGGTTGCAGCAGCGTGAGCCTGTGGTAGTGAGCAAGCATGGGGCCAATAGGGATGCAAAGTTAGAGAGTTCATGTTATGATAAGAAGTGTTAAAATGTTTTAGTTCATTATGAAACTGTGGCAGGGTTATTAGAATAAGTCAGGCCGCCACAGGCTGGATAACTGATGGGAAACACTGACTGATTCAAATTTACATTTCTGACTATTTTCCATAAATAACTGTTAATATTGCCATTGGACACGGGCACTGGAATACAGTGATTCACATATTAAAGTAATAATTCATGTTTCATTAGGTGATCACTGGTTATTTTGACATGTCACTGTTAAAGATGCACTGTCATCATCTGCTGTAGCTGCTCAGCTACAAAGAGGAAAGTGAAAACGGCGTCCTTGCCCTTTCCAGCATCTGTTCCCACTGTCAAACATTTATTTCTGAAGACATGTTTACGCTTCCTGTACACAGCACTGTGCACTTCGCATATCCTGAAGTACAGGCGGTAACTTTCTTTATCGCTGCGTTAAACTTCCTGACTTTATGCTTCATTTCAGCTCTGATGTGCTGCCAATGTGCTTCTGACAGTGAGTTACTTAAGGTACACTTGAGTGTGTTCTCCCTCCCACCACCTGGAACCAGTGGGTTTGTTCCCACATGTCCTCCCCTCCACCTGGTGTGCAGGGGGGAGTAAATGAGGCGCTCCTAAACTAAGAGAGTTTAGAAAAACTAAACTTTTCATGTTTTGACCTCAGAGTTGCCGTCCCCTTAATACGCAACTCTCTCCCTGTCCTCGGCTCACCATTTCAATCTGCTTCTTTTTAGTTTAACCACACACACACACACACACACACACACACACACACACACACACACTCACACACACTCACACACACTCACACACACACACAGGGGAGGAGATGTCAGTCAAGATGGATGTTTAGGTTGGACCAACATCCCATATGGCAACGTGTCCTTTATGAGTGTGTGTGTGGGTGGGTGGAGAGCTCATCCCACGGGCTGTGCCATAGAATTTGGCACCGTTCAGCTCTGCTACATTCAGTCTGCTATTGAGATGGTTATAATATGCACACGCACACACACACAGACACACACACACACACACACACACTCAGTCACAGCTCAATCTCACTGTTCAACTGCTCTGAAACTTTTTTCAAATACTGCAGAGACATTTGGAAAAGATGCAGCTCAGAATAGTGATTGAGGTTGTTTACTCGCTGAAAACCTGCCATCATTATTCAAGAACATCGGGTATGATACTATTTTGATTAAGACGACAGCGACTGAACTGTGTGTACCTGCTGAATGCTTTGCTCCTGTGCTCACATAAGACCGAGCTCTGTCTGAAGATCTTATTAGGGATGTAGAGGTGCGGAGATGAAGCTCTTCATTTGGAGAAGAAAACATCAAAAGGCAAAAGCAGAATATTTTGGTTTGGCGATAGTGAATATTAAAAGTCAACTGACAAACATATAAGAGTCTCATTTTAAGTCTTTATACCTGCACTCTGATGATTTCATGAATAAAGACACATACTTTAACCTGATGTCTACCATGATCGTGCCTCTGCACCTGTTGGTTCATCCACAACTTAATATTCTGAATGTATTAAAGAGAGGGTATGAACAACCTTTAGAAGATGACTGAAGCAGGTTTTCTTCTCTATTTGGCTGCAGAATCCCATCGATGCTGATTTAATCTTACATATTCATAAATTATTCAAAATATACTCTGTGTGTCAGCACTGATCTGACAGCTTGTGTCTCATACGCACTCTCCACACACATGCACACACACTTATCTGCACTTCTGTCTTAGCATGGACATTCATCGTCATAATACATCCCCAAACCCCTAACCTTAACCTATCTCTCTCTCACACACACACACACACACACACACACACACACACACACACACACACACACACACACACACACACACACACACATACATACACACACACACAGTGTAAATTTCCCATATAGAAGCAGAATGACACATCTTACACAAGCAGCTATAGCACAGTCCTACACATTCCCATACTGTATTCTCACTCAGGCACACTTTTTTTCCTTTTAACACACACACACACTCGCATGCAGTCTAAACCTTGATGACTGGGTCTTTTCCTATCTGATTGGAAGTGCAGTGTCTGCAACTCTTCGTCTGTCCTTCAGAAGCAAAGAGAGAATCACTCTCTCTGCTCTGTTCCTTCTCCATCTCAATATATCTCCTCAGCTCTTTTACTCCTCCTATATATTTATATATATATATATATCCACATTTTCTTCCACTGACGAGGGGCATTTTTCTAACTACCGCCTGGCTAAGAAAAAGTAATCTAGTACAGTTCAAAATGTCTTGCTGCCTCTTTAATATAGAAGTTGGATGCTTGTGAGGAAACGTGTCATTTGAAAGGCTTTGCCCTCTCGATGTATCAGGCTGCAGCTTAATGATGTGTAAGGAAATACATGATCTTTTCTAAAGTAACAGCAGAATGAGCTGCATATGACATTAAACCAGAGGTCAAAGGTACGAATCTGAGACCTTTGAATAATCATATGATGTCACGTCAGATTTAATTGTATATTCTATGTATTCTAGTCGACTGGGCTAAATGGATTTAGACAGAGATCACATGAGCCTTCAGCTTGACTACATTATCAAATGACTAATAACATGTTGCTATGTTGGTCTCTTGCAGTGACTTAATAGCTGGAAACTATGATATGGAAAACCGCAGCTCCAGGTTGACGGGATTGGCTCCTAAGGGGAGGGGCAACATCAGTCACCCACAATGCCTCAGTGTTTAAATGATGATAAGAAGATCTGTGAAACCAATCTGAAGGCAGATAACCTAGGTAGAATCCTGCCTTGTTTTGCAGTCAGAGATGTGTTATCCACCATTTTCTCTGTTCTTATAACAGTGAAATGTATTTTTTTTGGCTTTAGGGAATTTGTACCTGTGGCGAGGCTGGAATTGTTAGCATTTGTTGCATCTAGCTTGCTTATAGCTATTAACACAAAAGATTATAGCTCCTTGTACAAATAAATGCTATATTACAGCAAATTGTATATTTTTTAAATATATTTTATTGCATAACAGTCAAATGAGTAGACAGTAAATCTTTTTTGTTTTCAGGAGTAAAAATCTCCTCAGATGAGATGATTCTTTTCACAGCTTTCCATTGAGACAAGCTTTCGTTCCCTCCTGCTTCTCACCCAACCCAGACTCATCTCAAAACGTGTAATAGCTACATTGGTCCACTCGGCAAAACATTGGCATCTCACAATTTGGCCTCTCAAATTGTGAGATGCCAACATTTTTGTCTGCCCATTGTTTTGCATTGGCCTGTGCCCACGTCATGTGACTCTCAAGTCCCCATCTGCGAAAACAAAAACATGGCCGACATTCCTTGTATTTTTCTCGAGGGAGAAATGTACCAGTTCATGCTTATGGTCTATATTTTAAGTTATCATGAATATTTTTTCAGATCTCGCCAGAGAATTATGGACTGTAATGTTTTTTTATTGTTGCAATGGTGTTGCTATGGACTCTGCTATCCTTTGATGGCACTAAGATGTTTATATGAACTGCTCCTTGCCTCTCAAATAATGTATAGTTTGCACCATGGTAAAAGCAACTGTGCTTCTTTTCAAGTAAAAAGACTTTCAGCTGCAGGCAGAAACTTAAAACACCCCATCTATGTGCCGGAGCTTACTAAATCAAGAACCCACTCCTGTGCCATTCAGAACATTGTGTCATTAAAGATGGTGAAAACATGATGGCTTTAAATAACCCTGCAGTGGGTTCAATGGTGTGTAAAAGCTCTTTCATACAAATGATTACCTTGTTCCACATATGGTGCATTATCGGAATGAAGAACGCGATTAGGACATTTACAAAATCAAGGTCAGCTCTGTTGTGATCATTAAAACCACAACACACTTATCAGGTGCCATTTTGCTGATGTGTAGTCCATTAGGTTAAGTGTTTTTTTTTCTATCCTCGGTGAGGTATGTGAGGACAGTTTTGTTGTGGCAGCGGTGTTTTAAATGAGGAGGTTATAATGCAACCTTGTTTGTTTGTTAGTTGGTTTGGTTTGTTACCTACCAGACAGATTACCATGAAACTTGGCAGAAGGATGCAGTATTGACTGGGAAAGAATCTGTTAGATTTTGTTTTAAGTCAGAGATCAAGGATTTATTTTTCACATTATTTTACAGTGAGAGAAGGCATTTTTCTATGTTTTCATTACAACCTGATGAGAAGCACGTTTTGGAGACTGATATTTATGACTGTGTGAAATCTGATTTGCAGATCTGGATTTAGTGAATCTAAATGTGGTTTCATATGAGGACTATTTGGCCTTGGTGGTGGAATTAACTCTACTTTTGTTTCTTATAGAAGTGTGTGCATTTAAAGGGACAAACCCAAACGTTTTTAGTAGGAGAAAACATTAATATTCACCAAGCAGAGTGTTTGATGACAGATGCGAATGAGGTGCATTGTTGGGAATTTTAGGATTCAGTGTGTTGAGAGTGTGGCTCCTCCTTATCAGAATATTAGCCTTGCTGCCTCAGTTGTGATAACGCGTACTTTATTAAAGAGCAGTATTAAATACCCTGAGGACCTTTAGCGCCAATGCTTCATCAATGAGCATGAAAAAAATTTTTTATATAAAAAAGGTTCTTAATTATTATTATTAAATGAAGAATAGCCTCATCTCACAAAAAAGAACCTATTCCTAAAAAAGGTGTTTCCATGTTATGGACATATTATGGGTACAATCAAGATGTAGCTATACACAAGAACATCTTCATGCACCAAGTCAATGGATGTTATATTAATAAGAATAATGTTACTATGTACTGTACTGCACTGCACTTGTCTCTTATGTATTTTCTTGTATAACACAAGAGCAGTATTTTAGGTCGAGTTTTCTATCAAGAAATCACAGGATATCTTTTTCCATTGTAAAGCTGCTGCCTCTCCACGTGTCACACTCTCACATCAGTTTGTTCACTGCTCTACTGCACAGTGTTTGTGTACATGCACTCAGCTCACAAAGTAAAACCAGTTTGTACAGACACAGGCACATTAACAATGTGACCATTATGTACTGCTCTGATTGTTGATATCCTAAATATTAGATCGGAATATTTGAAATGTGCTTTTTTACTTATATCATCCTGTACAAACCTGTAGCACTTGTTAGTTCAGGTCCAGAATAAAATGGTACAAGCAGAGTTAATGGCTTAAAGACATGAAGCATTTGATTTATTACAAGTACTGTGTCTCTAAACACACAGTAACAGATGACAGGCTTCATGAAATATTTACTTGAATGTATGTGTTTGTGTATAGTGACTGTGTGTGTGTGTGTGTGTGTGTGTGTGTGTGTGTGTGTGTATAGTAAAAGTATGTGTGTGTGCTGGTTTGGCTGTAAATCATTTCCTATTGCACTGAACGTCTCCCTTTGAGAAATGCATAATGACGTGTTATAAATAAAGGCTGTAGTAAAGAGTGTGAACGCTGCAGGGGACAGACAGACAGTTGGACTTGGTGTGGCAGCAGAGAGACAGAGGTGAGTGTGATTTATTGTGATAAGTGTAAACTGGTCTGTTTATCCACTGGGAGTCTTGAGTGATCAGAGCAGCACTTTGCTTCACAGAGGAGGAGGAACTGGTGCACATGAGCACCACACGTTTGGAGACACACACGTGCACACATCACAAGCTGAATAAATCATAATATTCTACATATACATGTTTAAGCTGTACTTCGTAGATTTGTTTTTGGGAGGCTTCCTGTGTATAAATGCAAAAAGAAATGCTCAGTTGAAGTTTTAACCAGCAAAAAGTACATTTTGGTCAGTTGAGGCCAGTTTAAACTAACTGTTGCCACTGAGGTATTATAAACCTTTAAACTGACCTGACAAATTCACAAGCAAACAATTGCCTATATATTTACATTAACCAGCATGCACAGGTTAGCATTAACCTTGTTTTGGAGTCACGATGCTAAAAGTTCAATATTCAACTCTCCTTCTGGCTCTTATCTCAGTCTCCTGCAACTTCAGAGGCACACATGTAACTCTCAAACTGCTAAATGCTTCCATCAGCTAATGGCTAAGCTTGACTGCTGGTAAAATTACATTCATTGGGTTTTTAGACTTTTTTAACTGAAAACTGCATCCAGCTGAAGGACTGAATTAAAACAGTCAGGCTGTGGGCTGAGGACAAACAAAAAAACAAAGAGCTAAAAGATGTTCATCATCAGCCGCAATACCCGTCAACATTCCAACCTGTGAATACTTTTTTTCTCAACTATACATATGTAAAGTCAGAAGTCGCAGTTGCAGGTGTGAAGTTGTCATTGTTACAGAATCTGCCCATTGACACATTTGCCATGATGACAAACGGACGGACACACACACACACATACACACACACATACACACACACACACATACACACACACACACACGCACACACAGTCACAGGACTCCACTGTATGGTGATAAATGAGTAAATAAGCATTGGATACATACATGTTTAATGTCTGTTCTACTCAGAACCTCCACTTCAACTCGTCTCAACACTTTAGAAACATGGACAGTTACATGCCCAGTCACATTTCTATAATCAAATAAATAACATCAACTTAATGTCTCATTAGAAACATCAGAGACTAATACCCTTCAGCAAAGAAGCTAGTACAAGCCAAGGACCTGACAGAAAGTGTTTCCTGAAGGAAAAAACATGGAGACATTCCAAAAACAAAGTTTGCTCCACTCTTAACTATGACTCAATAAACAAGTTAAGGGGTTTATGTCGAGGACATGTTTGCAAGTGATTTTAAAAATTGTCTCACACAAATGTCAAACTCAGAAAGACATGAAGCAGAGGTCAGAAAGTTAAACTGAGGAAATGAGTCAGGGTGTCGAAACTCAATATGTCAAACTGTGGACCACATGGTCATTGGTTTACATTTTTTTCAAGGCGCCCTACTGCTGAACTCCCACCAGCCCATACCCATATCCCCTTCATCAAACAATAAACAGTTCACTGAGCCTCCTTTCCTTCACCCAGACACTTTAATTGGATTACTTGTCATATTAATTACATCAAGGATGTATGCAGGCACACAAACATGGTCCATAATGAGTGCATGAGTTATTAAACATTTGTTCTGTCATTTACGTGCATCTCATTAAAGAACAATGATCATTTGTGCAGCACTTCACTAAACAAAATGCTTGTGACAGCGTAAGTGCTATTTATGTGTGCAAGGACTTTAACTCAGTAAACGCAGGATAGATTAGCTGTCGAGGGGGAAGAGTGAATTTTCCATCTGGGGACAACAGACGAGACCATGAGCAGTGGTGGGTGAAGTGTACTTAGGTAAAAGTGTCATTACATTAGCATGAAGAGAATCCATCAGAAGTAAAAGTCCCGCCATCAAGATCTGAATTGTTAAAATAAAAGAATATAACAATACAGTGATAATATAATCATTATTATTACGTTTTTTTGTTTTTATTTTTTCAAGATAGTCAAATATGTTTTCTAGAAGTTACAAAGCTCCAAAGCAAACTACAAGCAGGAAGTAGCACAGCACAGAAGTAATTTATTATTATATTATTATATTGTTAATATTGATGTATTCATGCATAAAAAAAAACATTTACTGCTGCAGCTTGTTGAGCTGGAGTTAGTTTTAACTACCTCATCCAAACTTGATTTGGTTAAACTTTTTTTTTTTACCCAAGGATTTGGACCCCTGCAAAAACAAAACAATACAAACAATAAAACAAACAACAAACAGTTGAAAAAGTTTATATATATATATATATATATATAAACTCTGGACCAAATTCATTGGCATTACACAGAAAAGAAAATATGTATGTGTAGCTGTGTCAGATAAATATATATGAGTTGAAAGTACAATGGGCCTCTTAAATATATCGAAGTTGAGGTATCCAGTTTCGATTAATGGACGGTGCAATTAGCTCAAAATCCTGTTTATGTTCAGTAACTTTTCCACCAGTGGTCAAAGGTTTCTCTTTTGGACAGTGAACTCTCCATAACCACCATGTCAGCAATGTGTGTGTTTGTGTGTGTGATTGTGTGGAAGTGGTCACTGTTGGGGTAGCAGCAGGTACTCAAGGTGACCGGACAAGAGTGAGGTTGCCAGGTTTGGTGGCACAGTATCCCCCTCCTGTACGTCCAGACTTCAGAAGGACTGGCATGAAAACACCCACAGTCAGCTTACCCCCTGACAAATGTTACACTAAGTTCCCCGCACACACTTTCTTCTTCATTCATGATAAGATGAGATCAAAAGTAAAACTGGTAAAAAAAAACTTTTGGGAGAACTTCCACATCTTCTGATGAGGTCACCTGCTTAGAAGCAGACACACTCAACCATAACTTCAGCTGCTCAAAAGACGTTGATGCATAACTACCTCTCTTTTCCTCCTTTTAAGTATTTCCTAACCATCCTCTGTCTTTCATTCTTTTCCTCTTTTCACCCTGGAAATGAATCCAGACTAAAACTTCACTTGGATGGCTCTAACCTCAGATTAAGCCATCATATCAGATGTTTTATCAATCTTTTAATCATCTCACATAGCATAACTTGTATCTCTTATCAGTAAGATTTGTTAAGATAAGATAAGATAAAGTTTTATTGATCCACACACCAGGGAAATTCAGTAGTCACAGCAGCAATTTAAAAAAAAATTGAATAAAAAAATAGAATAGGGTTTGCACATGTTATACACCTTTCACTGTAGTGGTTTGTGCAGAAATGTAATAAAGTAAAGTGCAGTGGCACAGGATGATTGCACCAGAAAGTGGAAAAATCGTGCATAATCACAAATATGCAAAAAGTTATTTTCCGTTAGAAATAGTCAAAATAGTATGAGTAGAGTGACATAAGAAAAAAGTATTTTATTTTTCATTTCGGATGGTGTGAGTCTGACAGCAGTGGGACTGAAGGACCTCTTTTGTGGGGGGAGCCGTCTGCTGCTTAAAAAGCTGCTTGGGGCCCCCACAGTGTCACAGTACTGTGTCAGGGCTGGTGTTGAAAAGCCCAAAATGTTGAAAAGCCCAAAGCCTCTGGAAAAGGGAGCTTCTCTCTCCCACAAAAACATCACAATACCCACCATTTGCATAATGCACACCTAGCAGCTAGTCTGGCACACGCCTAACTAAAGCCACGTAGCGACAAAGCAGAGGCTGACATTTCCTAAACGTGTTGGAGGCAGTAAACCAATCACAACAGAGGGCTGGCCAATCAGAGCAGTCTGCACTAAATCAGATGGGGGGGCCTATATATGGTGACGCTGAGCCCAGGATGCAGCGACAGTGCAAAAGGGAGTTGGGTGGAACTTGCTTTGGTGAAACATTTGCAGAAAATGGATGTGAGGGGAATCCAAAAATGGGAACACGCAGGAAGCGGAAGTGGAGGAATGCTGTGTGTGATGCACGGCCTGTTGCACATATACATTTACAGCCTCCATCTGCTGAGTCAGACTAATCCTCTGACAGCTCACGTACACAGCAAGAAACACACTGTGATGTATCTGTGCATCAGATGAGGTTGTTTCTGCTGCTGTTGAGCAGTTTGAGGAATCTCGCTGTGCCATTCCCCTGTGGTTCATTTGAAATATTCAGTAGACAGGAGGCGGGTAGGAGGACACGAAGAGCTGGAGATCCAAAGAGGAACAGAGAGACAGAAAGGAGGAAAGTGAAGGTGCCGGGGACCTGTTGGCTGCATGAGAGAAGTTTAGGAGTTCTGCTGACTTTACATACAGTGTCTATACCATTCACTCGCTGTGTCTCTCCCTCCTCTGCCATCATGAGTTTATGAAGTGTGTTAGAAAGTTCAGTATAAAACAGGTATTCATTTCCTTTGCTCACACTTCCTCTTCATTTGACATAGGTAGGTAGGGTTGAGTGATGTTGTAATATTATTTAACTGACGTTTGGCACATAATGTATGAAAGTGAACACAGTGGCACAGCAGGGGATCAGTGCTGATAATAATGATATTCAATGATGAATATTCACCTTTGAAACAGTTTGAATCACTTAAACTTGATTTATCGATTTTGAAAATCTTGGGACTGTGCAACAAGCTGAAAATCTGATATTTATAGTGTGACCTTGTAAGTTTGTTTTGGCTACTGTTCATGCATCCAGCAGACATGGCGCAACATTAGCATGAATTTCTTGCATCCACCCAACAGATTCACGTATAATATTCACTGACCTTGAGCTCTGGTTTTCTCTACCAACTACTGTGGGTGCTGGCTTCAAAAAGCTGCCTGCTTCGATGTCAGCGGTGAAAGTGAACTGAAACAGTAATGTCAACTGCTGTAGAACAGTGAGCTGAGAGACACTTCTCTGTGGGTGGGTCACCTCTCAGATTACAAACTGACACTTGACTAAACACCTATAGAAGTTGTACATTCAGTAATTATTGTCTTATATGACACTGTTATAAGAAGCACAGCATTGTTTGTCAGTGCCATTAGTGTCTCATAATTGATTTTGGATTTCACAACACTTCACACTTGAAATGTGAGTACATGGTTTCGCTTAAACACTCTAATACTTCAGAGTTAGAAGAGCTCCATTGTAATGCAGGTTACACTTGGTTAAGGTGAAGGAACCTCAGCTTCTCACCATCTGAACCAGTGGTTCTTAGTCTTCCTCAGCCAACAATCCCCTACAAGATATACAATATTCCACAGACCCCCCCCCCCCCCCCCCCCATGTATGATTATCATTTGGAATACTTTGGCTAATTTTACACAACTACTTAGTTATGTGAAAGAACAACACAAGAGAAATGTCTTAGAAAATATATAAAACATGTTAAAAGTATGTTCACCATGTCAACACAGTATACCCATGTATCGTATTAATTTTCATGAATGAATCTGGAAACTTCATGGACTCCCAGGATGTGCACAGTGGACCCCAGGGGACCTTGATTTGAGAACCACTGATCGAAACAACAACATTTTCTCATGAACATAACGAAAGAAAAAGAAGCTGCTTCATCTGTAGCCTACAACCTTACAATGCTCTGACAGTTAAAAATGATAAAATGCTGTTTTTCGGAGGTGTTTCTGTGTTTCTGCCCTATTCTGTATGTGAAGAGTTTTGCTGGATATTGATGCTGGCGTGGATGAAAAGTGAAAATGTATGGAGACGGATGGGTCTGATGAGGATTCTCTTCACTGAGCTTTTTTATACACTGCACTGTGAGGACAAATATGGATGAAAGCCCAGAGTGGACATGCCAACAGTCTCCTCCAGAACTTCCAATTGGCTCTTACACAGTATTTTGTGACTTAATAAACACAACTCATTTTCTTATCACATAAAAATTACAATTAAATGATGCTTTAATTACATGCTCTTAAGAATGCAGAACAGAACAGGCAATTACTATCTCTGTCTCTGTTTGTTTAACCTTGTACGGCTGCAGCCGCGATTCAGACCCAGGTCACGGGGACGTTGCTCTGACTGAATAAGTTTATCATCACAACTTAAGTGACTCATAGACTTATTCATTTATGCAATGAAGTTCACTTACAAGTTATTCACCCTCTCTCTCTCTCCCGCTCCCTCTCTCTCTCCATTCACAATTATCCTTTCCCCCCGTTTTACCTGCGTCTCTCAGTCTTGCTCTTTTACCTGCATCGCTCTCTGCAGGGTGTTGTCAGTGAACAGGTGTGCAGCCACTTCTCTTTATTAATGACAGGCAGGGAGAAAGCGAAGGGGGACTCTGCGTGTGTGTGTGTGTGTGTGTGTGTGTGTGTGTGCATTACACACTAGAGGACTGACAAATGTGAGAGTGACTGTGCCACACGTTTCATCGGCAGAGTGACAAATGGCGCAGGGAGGGAAAAAAAACGTGTATTTATTTATGTATACATATATGTATTAATACACACTTGAGCACACATACTCTCTGTATCACCAAGACGCAGTTTGACTGAGGACAATGTTTTTGGAACTTGAAAGATGTTTGGTTCAGCTTCTCTGGAACATCTGAAATTCATTCAAAGCCACATTTTTATTCACGTCTGTCATTTTGATGGAACACTGCAAACATTTCCACCCTGGCAAGTAGTTTAATCAAGCATCGAATCTTATTTCTTCAATCTGATTCTTGTTTTCTTCTACCAAGTGAAAAAAAACTGTCTGTCAGTGTGATGAAATAATATTTCTCCTGTTGGCAAAGCTTTGTCTGATTGGAGGACATTGTTTGTTGGTTGGTAATTTGATCGTGCAGAAATGTGAAATCATAACTCTTCTGTCTGTCTCCTGATACATTTGTTAGTAATAATATTCATAACCAATAATGGCTCATGTGGAGAAAAGAGAAGTTATTCCCTGCTGATGTCGAAGCTGCAAAAAAAACTAGGACAACACTATTATTCATGTGAGCATTTTCTAACCAGTCCAGTTCACACCGGATTAAAATTAGAGGGGATTACCAAAAATGTGGATGGCCAACAATGTTCAGCACCATTTAAAGAACATTTCACCCACAGCCATCAGAAAACGTCTGCACCATAGTACCATGTTCAGCTACTTCATAGCTTTATTCTTCATTAGATGTTATGTCTTAATGTATTTCATTATACATTTGTGAATTAGAGAGGCTACACAAAATACACTGAATGTTCTAAAAATCAAATATAAAAATGCTACAATTCTACTCTCAAACTGTAATTCTAGAAAATGTAATGAAGTTAAACTTCCAAAGTAAAAATGTAAAACCTTCACCTTAAGGGGCTCTCTGCAGTCCCCCCAGTGCTAGTGTCCATGTTTGGTCAAAAGTTTGGAAATGATATTCAGATTCAGGTCGGGTTTGGACATGCTGGCTGGGCTATCAACTTCATTTTTGAAACTGCATGAATTTATCAGTGAAAACATCAGGCCCTGGTCGGGTTCGGACACAAAATACAGAATGCCTGCCGCACTCAGCACCTCAACACCCCTACCTCCGGCTAACCCTGCCTTTTTAAGTATCAAAGTATTATTGTGACAGTTGACTTTTCATCCATGGGTTTATTCCAGACAAGAGCCTCTAAAAGCTAATCAATCAATTGGCTATCACAAAAAGAGGAGGGCTTCAAATGAACTTTAACTGACGTTGCAACAACTTTAATTTCTTTGTGTTTGCATGGTTTTATGCATCATATTAGGTGTTTGAGTTAAGGTTCACACTGACTTGATTAGAAAATATATTGCTCCTCACATGCAAAAATCTCTGAAATGCACTTCAAAATACAAGAATGTCTCTGCAGGCAGTATTCAAATGACAGGAGCAGCAGCCAGTTCACTGAGTAACAGTAGGCAATTATTGCAGGGCTGTCGGGGGGAAATTACCCACATACGTGCTCTGGGTGGGATTAAAATAGGTGACCTGCTCAGGTAATGTTAAAATCAGCCCAGCTCCCCGAGAGAAATAAGTCCAGAGCGGATGGGGATTGAAGACGGCTTGATTGAGGTGAGGGGGAGATCACGGTCTGCATTCATAGTTCACAGAAACCAGCGCTGAGTGTTGGGGGGCATAATCTCTGCTGAATATCTTCCACTCCCTTATCAAATCTGTTTGGTTCTATCTTTCAACAACTTAACTGAGCTCTGTACTTTTTGTTGGCGGAGATCAAGTTTCAGAGGCAGCATGAAAACCACTCCATAGATTATTGCTGCAATTCCTTATATTGAGCTGAATAATAAGAGCTTTTATTTTGAAAAGTTGTGAACTTGGGTCTGAAGATTATGTTGATTAACAGACATCTTAAATGGTTGACATGTAATGTGTGAAAAAAAAACAGGGGTTGAGTTAATCATTCAAACATATATATATAAGCCTGTTTCATTAAATTAAGTACATTGACTATACAATCTTCTCTGTAGAAAAACGAGCTCTGCACCAGTAACTAAAATGATAAGAAAGGCTAAATGGGAGATGCAGTAACAATCCTGCAGACACAACACTTGAGACAAGAAAAAACAAAGGCCACTCACCTTTTTAAAGTTTGAGAGTGGTGCTTCATAGGTGGAAATAGTTTATTTACAGACACAGGCAAAGCAGCAAGCACATTAAAAATCACATTAACCGAAAAGCTGCTTGCAAAATAGGGTTCATTATGGCCTCTGGGCAAATTGTGTTTGTTGTTAATGCCAATAACATTTTTTTTTTAAAGATGTGTCAAGTATTTCTCAACACTGAGTTTACTTTTTAAAATATTTTCACAGAATCAGCACCTCAGCACGACTAAACTGTGAGTCGGCTTTCATTGCTCTCTGTAAAAATCCATGACAACATCTCATTAGTTCTGCAAACTGTTTTTCTAACAACAAATCTGTTCCTTTTACATGTTGGCAGCTGTTGAATTTACATTCAATACTTGAATATGTAGGAAATATGCCATTGAATTAGCTACATTACCCAATATCTAGAAGAACAAACCATAAACCTCTGAGGATTTGTATTTTGTGCAGCTGGGATGTTTGAGATGACTTGGATGTGACAAATGCTGGATGCCATCAGATAATAATATCTGCTGTAATATTATTCACATAAACACACGTGTCCAACAGTGAGAAAAACATCCTGTTCTTATTTTGAAGTAAGAAGCGAGGAAACACTTTCTTCATCCCGCTGCCTGTGAAAAATCATGATGAAAACAATGGAGACCTGTCATTAACCCTGAGACGGAGTGGAGAGCGAGTGATCCTGAGCTCAACAAGTGATAGAAACAATCAGTCTGAATAAACATAGAATAGAACATTTTGTCCAGGGAGAGTAGATGATCAGTGAGAGAACAGTAGTCTGTTCTAGCACCAGAAAGGAAAATAATGTCACAGCAAAGTATAATAGGAAATAAAGCAACACATCCAATGAAGTGGAAAGAGTGGTTAATATGCATTACAGGTGGATGCAGGTAATTGATGTGGTTTTCCATATATATTTTTTCATCCTCTCACCACTTTTTCATTCTCATATTTCCCTCATTTAAACTAAAAATATTTTTGTCAATTCAATATTGACCTGGCCTTATTTATTTGTGCCCTTATTTCAGTCCTTCTTGTAAACCATTTTACTCCAGAGAATGCCCGCACAATTGAATCCGGATTTTCTCCAGAGTTTGTCCTTTTGCACATGAACATCACAGCAGGACGCTCTCTGTTCAGATGCGTTCACACACATAAATCTCCGGGGCTTTCAGGGTTGGTGCAGCAACTTATTCATTCTGCTCTGGAGATCATGTTTTTTTGTTACCAGCACAAAGACACCGACAGTTTCATTCCCACATACAGCAGAGAATGTCAGGAAAATATCAGGAGTTCCTGTCTGAAATCATCTGTACCTGTTTCTCTATCATAAATCAATGCGCTCTACTGCTTTATGTTGATGAGAATTGTGGGTTTCGGAAGGCATGAACATTTTGGGTGTGTCAGATGGGCAGAGGGAGTAGGATGGTGAGGAACCGCTCCAGCAGGTTAAAATAACAGGAGTGTACATTAGACTTTCTGAGTTGTCTGGGTTGTTGGGAAATATGGTCCTAATTTTCAGAAACACTAACTTCTCCTCTGCTGTGAGATGGATCATCAGTCATCTCCATCCTGACCTCATTTAGTGCTGTTATTACACCAGGCTTCTGTGTTTGATTCAACGTGATTTATTTACAGATGTAAGTGTTGCAAACAACCTTTTTTCATCTCGTTTCCTCGATGATTACTCTGTGAAAAGCAACGTACCTACTTTCTTATTATCTTTACTGATATGGCCCCTTTTAGCTCATCCGCATGTCTCTACGTGCCTGCCTCTTTCTTTTTTTTTTACCTCCCTCTATCTGTCCATTCATCTGCCCATTTTCAGGAGTTATTATTATGGTTAATAGGAAGGCCAAAGTGTTCTGCTTCCCAGGGAAATGGAACTCATTACTTTTCATTAAGTACTTCTTGACAAAACGACTCCTCCATCCTCTACATCTCCTCTGTTTTCCTAGTCTTTCTCTTTCTTCTATTGCTTCACGTATCATTTGTCATTTCCCTTATAGGCCTTCCAACCTCTCCTTCCTGTTCATGACCTGATTTACAAAACCAACCAACCACTTTTTAAAAAGTTTTGAGAGACCTCAGTTTGGACTGATACCCTGAGCTTTATTTCCATGAATCAGCTGCACATGGCACAAGCACAGTAACTGTGTCAAGAGACACATGGCCGAACTATAATGGTACTGTAACCGTGGTGAGGCTGGCCTCCAGCCTGACCAATCAAATCACATTTTCTCTTTAAGAGAGTTCACTGTGTTCCAGGGCACTCTGACCATTTGGTGATAGAAAAGTCCAAAGCAGCTCCGCCTAAAAGCTCCACTAAAAAATATGTGTGTGTGTGTGTGTTTGTGTGTGTGTGTGTGTGTGTGTGTGTGTGTGTGTTTCACCAGGAAAGCATTTTCTATTTTGTAAATCAGTATTTTAAATCCATGTCTGTTATACCATGCCTTCAGTATAGTCAGTGAAAATACTAGAGCTGTTACTTTAAACATGCAGGTTGCTGTATCCCATACTAACCAGTGGGGTCCCCTGAGTCACAGTCTGAACAGCCAGCATTGTAGGTGCTGTGCACCACCTCCTCTGTGATATTTATTTTCCAGGTTGACAATAAGAAACAATGAACAGTGTGGTTCATGCAGTTCAAAGCAACACAGATTTTCAAACCTATACATTGGGAAATGAAAATAGCCCCCACCCAGACAGATGGCACAGCATAGCAGAACTAGATCCCTAGGTCAGGACTCAACAGTCCTACTCCACAACAAAGACTATTTTGATGATAGTAATGGACATATTTTGGCCAGAGGGGTTCACAAAGCCACATTTGCCAACAAGTAAATAACAGGTACACTCTAAATGTACAACTGAATACACCCCAACCCTCCAAAGTGAGATATACATGATGGTTACACAACAGTTTGAACATGAGAAATACACACAATGTAACCAAATGCAGAAATATGCTGCTTGTAGCTCAGATGCCAACAAAATTTCCAAAGGACAAAACTGTGACTAACCTGGCTTAGACATGGACAGACGTTACTCAGAGTCAGGTGTTGGAAAAGGAGCTCGAAACACTAACATTATAATCTGTGGTACTCGCTGCATGTTTCTGTATTCTGTTGTGCTTTGAGCACCAAATTGATGGAGATGTTTTCTTAATTTGTTTGTGCTTCATCTATTGAGATGTGTTTTTACTCAGTCTACTGAGCCACTGTAAATATGTGAGAGTTGTTGGCAGTACAAATAAAACTACTCACAGTTAAAGACCCTGTTCAAAGCCTCTCTTGAATGACTGATCCCAAGCTGTCCTACAGTCAATCAGAAGACTGAGGACAAAAATGAAGAAACCAAACTAAATGTACTGTTATCAAATCCAATGTGCTTCAGTCAATGGTAGAAGAAACAGACTTAAAATAAACAGTGGACCTTTCCACCCACCCGGCTTCCTTCTCACTTCACCTACATCACCTGACTTTCTTCTCTACTCCTGCCATTATAACTGCAATCATTAGAGAATGGAAACATGGGTCATAATAAGCTGCTTGCACAGACGACCTACAGACATGTTCTTAAACAGTCACATTTAAAATGGAGCATGACCACTCATGTTTGTCATAGTAGCACAACACACTGTCCCAGCAAGTGAAGGGACATTCGGCACAGCAAACAGAGCTCTATAGAAATGCTGAAGCGTGTGATCTCTTAGCACAGTCTGAACCGACGGATTCTGAGCCCACAAACAAAATTGAAATCCCTTCGGCCTCTACTCTGCTAACGGCATAACGGACAGGCTTTGGCTGCTTGTGGAAGATGGATATTCATCGTCTGCTGCTTTATCGATCCCAGTGTCATATATTTGTGATCTGGCTTTCTTATCCCTGGTTTACATGAAAACAAGACAGCAGCTCTCAGTGGACTTCAACCTGCAACACCAAGTGTTTTATGGAAGACAAATTTAAATGCCAGAGAGGGAAAAGTGGCTCAACCCTTATGGTGACATGCAGGATTTTTTTTCCTTTAAAAATTCAGAACTACATAGTTCCCATTCTTTTTACATGTTTATAGTGTTAACTTACTGACATGTGCAGCATGTTGAGAGACTGCTTTACACGGTCTCTAAAGTGAACTTGTTTGACATTGGATGCCTGCTTCTCTTATCTCAAACAATGTGAAAACATCCTGTTATTTTGTCAGAACTGTAGCTTTGTCTTTGTCCAACAAAGATACACACTGTGTGTGTGTGTGTGTATGTGTGTGTGTGTTTCCTCATGTGAGTGAATAAATTTCAGTCTGTTTGGTAGCATTAGACAGAGGGCAGATCGTGGTCAAATCCATTTATTCAGCCTTGACACTTGTGTGTAAACGAATGCATGTGTGTGTTTGTGTTAGTTTATGTAGCTGCTGTGTGTGTGTGTTACAAGCCTTGTATAGTGACAGATTCTGTTATAACTCCATAGCACTAAACAAAGGCCATAACCCACACTTGCATTACCATATTCACCCAGCTCACAAAATAGATTGCTTTGTGTGTGTGTGTGTGTGTGTGTGTGTGTGTGTGTGTGTGTCATAGATTACACTGGTTTGTGCAAGAGTGCAACTCATATTGAAGAGTCATTTTGAAAATGGCAAACATACTGTCTTTCTAGGGCCTCTCTCTCTCTCACACACTCACATACACACATGTCCTTTATATATATATATATATATATATATATATAGTGGTCTATCCAGACTAAAGACTATTCTCATAAAATTGTTTTCAGAGAAAAGGAGTAACCATCAAGTCTGACTCTGCAAATTGTACATCAGCACAAACCACTGGGCCAAATGGCTGCTCTCTCTCTCTCTCTCTCTCTCTCTCTCTCTCTCTCTCTCTCTCTCTCTCTCTCTCTCTCTCTCTCTCTCTCTCTCTCTCTGCCCCCCCTGTTTTTTTTTTCTCGCTTTTCTTTTTCCCTCACCCTGGGTGTAAATTGCCCTACAGTCATGATACTTGTGTGGGCCTCTTCATCTGTTTGTGACTGTGTGCCCCATTGTGTGTGTGTGTGTGTGTGTGTGTGTGTGTGTGTGTCTATGTGTGTGTCTGTCTGTCTGACTCTTTTCCTCTGTTTTTTGTGTGTGCATATGAGCTTGCGCCTGTTTGTGAATGTCGGGATCATTACCTGTGCCTCTGTGTGTGTTTGGGTCAGGTCAAGCTATTATTATAGCAGCAGCTGTAGTGGTATTGCAGTGGATTGTGGGAGGTGTGCAGACAGGCTGGAGGCTCCGAAGGGCTTTATGTTTGAGTGACAGGCCTGGACTAAATACTGTATGCTGCACCCAACACACACTACACTACTCTCTCTGCCCTAGCTATCAAATATGAAAACAACATACCATACATGTTAATTATTTTTATCAACACTGTTACATGTCTATGGCCTGGATCATTGATATGAGCCAACTGTTGAGGTTCATCTTTACTTATATGTTGTTGTTGTTGGGATACTTAACTCCGCCAAAAGGAGGAGGTTTTTTTTGCTGTGTGTGTTTGGTTTGTTTTTGTCAGTCGGTTTGCAGGACAACGCAAAAACAATAAGACAAATTACTACACAATGTGGGATGTAGTGTGTGTCAGGGAAGAACCCATTAAATACTAACTTTAACTTTGTGAGATACTACATTTTTGTTTATTTCAGGAAATAATTCATGGATCTTCATTAATACAATCAAGCATGTTTAGGGGGCTGATTTTAAAGAGTGTGCGCAATCTATTTTAAATGTTGTTTCATAAGAGGACAGTTGGGCCCCTCTAGTTTTATTATGGAACACATACAAATTAAACATTCCGGAGCATTTATAGCTATTCTAAGAGGAAATAATCTGATTTCACATACTTTTCTTACACTGTTCAACTTGTTTTATTTATCAATGACTCTATGTATCAATTACACAATAATATGATACTTGTTTGACCCATCAAGACTTGAGTTAAAACATACTCTAAAACCTCAGCATTGTTGGAAAACAACAATGTTAGACCTGAGGGTTTTCTGAAGAGTTGACAAAATTGCCAACTTTAATTTCTCAGCCTCAAAGGCAGATAGAGACACAACATTAAAAACATTTGATAGCGTAAACATTTTTGATTTTCCCATCTTCGTCATCCTCGAACATGTCGCTCACTAACTGAGCCTTGGTCAGAATGAGCAGGTACATCATCTGGGTCTAACTCATCGTCATTGTTATTGTTGTTGCTGTGATCTGCTTCTATATCACTCCTGCCATCATCTGAAATGCTACATTAAAAACTTTGCAGGCTAAGAGCACCAACAAATAAACTACATTTCCCTCAATGCATTTCACCTTTCCTGCAATGTATTTCATTAGTCGCATGAATTTAAATCAGTGACATAATTTAACATGCACCCGTCTCATCCAACTGTAATGGGAGAAGCACTGAAACGTCACAGCCGGTCTTACATACGTGCATATTCTGCATCAGGTCTGAATGGGTTGATATGTGATTGCGGAATCAGTATGAAAATCAGCACCATGGACAGTGACAGCCCGTGAACACAGAGCAGCTGTTTGAGGAGATCACACATTTTCAAATTCAGTAGATACACCCCCATCATCAAAGAGCAGCTCATGTGCTTCAGCCCTCAGTCACTAATGGAACACTTATGTCAGGCTGCAGGAGGTGATGTGAGAAACTGAGGCTGTACACAGGTGACTCAGAGGTTAACATCCTGTCCATCAACACCTAGACTTAAGATACAATTCACAGTCCTAACACCTATTCACCCACATAAAATATCAAGAAAACATATATAATATATATGAATATATGAACAAGAGGATGTTTCAGTTGATCAAGAAACAGACAAAATGTTCAAGGCCTCATGGTTAAGGTCATCCTTCCTTAAACTTTTTTTTTTGCCAGCATAATTCCACAGGCTGGATCAATCCTGCATAAAGAAATCCATTTTTTATGTTTTCTATGCTGTTGTATTTGCATCAGATGTACTTGTTCTTATCAGATGAATTCCCTCACCTCAAAACACTGTGCTCCATTCAGGTCAGTTTATGTGAAGATATAAATCACAGAGAATATAGTATTTATATTTGGACTGATGATGTTTTTATTTTCTTTCTCTCTCTTTTTTTTTTTTAGAAATCCTGATGCACATTTGTATTAGCCTGTAGGGAAAAATAGCATAACCCAGTATTTGAGTTTGTGACTGTGAGTGTGTGCGTGCATGTGTGTGTGTATCTAAATGTTTATGTGTTTTGCCCTAAAACTTTTCCAAACTGTGAAACTTTGCCATTTTTCCAGGGTTATTTTCATTCTGCCGTATGCAGATAAAGCTGACGGGAATGATATATCTGCTCATGCTAACACCTCGCCCACGCATTTAATATGTCTACAGACGCACACAGCTGCAGTCCCCCCCCCCACACACACACACACACAGGTTTGTGTACACACGCACACCCTCGTGTGCACATAAACGTACAAAATTAGAAGCAGTGATGAATGAATTATTGGAAGTTTGCTTTGGTAATGACCTGCAGCTACATATTGGCCCATCCTTCTAACGTGCTTGAGTGTGCAGATGTGTGTGTGTGTGTGTATTTGTATGTGTGTATATCAGACCTGTGTTAAACATTGTCTAAAACAAAAGGCATTAGCCCAGTAGACCAAACTAATGTGATTTGCTGTTAATGTGATGCCCTGGGTGCATCTGTGTGTGTGTGTGTGTGTGTGTGTGTGTGTGTGTGTGTGTGTGTGTGTGTGTGTGTGTGTGTGTGTGTGTGTGTGTCTGTGAGAGAAGCTCAGTGTTAGGTGTTGAATGGACTGCACCAACACTTTCAATTTGTGTTGTCTGCACATTAATTTACAACCACCAAGTCAGGCTGCCCTATTCATTACTTGTTTTTTGTACCACTCACACTCACACACACACACTGTTATTCTCTCCTTACTCACATGATAAGAAACACACTGACTGTATTTTATGACAGTGCTCCTCTGAATATCTGGCCCCCTTGTCAATAATTAAATGACTGGTTGTTTTTGCAGTAAATCTATTTAGGTGTGAGTGTGGGTGTTTGTGAGTGTAGTCATAGTAAATCTCCCCTGTATGACTAAATGCATATTGCTAAATCTTTCAATGTAACCAATTAAGTGTTGGGTTGTAAATGTGTGGCACAAACTCATGCATATGAAGTATTTAAATCTCAGGTGGTGACTTAACACAAATTACACTTTTATTTTACAGAGTGCTAACACTGGTTTAAATTGATCTGCAGTGGTAACCATGGTAACACTCCACCACCTTCATTAAATGTCTACATCTGCACATCTTAGCCACGACCAAGTAATAATACATTGGGCTGTGTATTTTAGCGATGCAGTGCTACTGTTGTTTTACTGAAAGTAGTTTAAAGGGATAGTTCATCCCCCCATTTGTTTTAATTTACTCATTATCTACTCACCACTATGCTGATGGGGGGGTGGGTGAAGTGTTTCAAGGGTAAACAGTGTTGCAGCCAAATCCAATACAATTGAAGTAAATGGGGACCACTTCTTTAAACAGAAAAAACATAAATGCCTCCATACTGCTCCTGTGCTGTCATCCAAGTGTCCGTATGTGCCAACATTCAAATTAGATTTTTTAGCCTAAATGTCCGCTGTAATTCACACGCAAACACGGCAAGGACTCAAACCAGGAACCTTTGAGGCGACAGTGCTGAATATGGCCTGTTTCACCTTTGATTAAACCCAGTATCAATATAAGAGGTTATACTACTGCAGGTTTTACAAATCAAATTTTCCAAAAACAAATGAAATAGGTTGCGTGGGCAACGGCAGAAGTCTCATTAGAATAATGTGTTTGAAAGAAAAATTAGAAGCAAGA
The DNA here is from genome assembly GCF_024713975.1 of Paralichthys olivaceus. Taxonomy (NCBI): domain Eukaryota; kingdom Metazoa; phylum Chordata; class Actinopteri; order Pleuronectiformes; family Paralichthyidae; genus Paralichthys; species Paralichthys olivaceus. The sequence continues at coordinate 6,959,394 of NC_091101.1, forward strand.
GCAGAGTGATTAACGATGAACCTTACTGAACGTCTGCATCCACTCCTCTGTGTTTTTGGCCGTGTCCTCTTTGTTTATATTTTGTTAAATCTGTCTCATGGGGAGTCCTGCTGCTTTGGCTACTGCCTGTTCTAGTTCACACTGTGCTCAGAACAATCACATGGACTCACTGTGAACATAGAGTCTGAATATGATGATCATGAACCAAGATATAAGGCTCATTGTTTTACACCAAATAAACCAAAGCACTATCGATGTAGAAAATAAAAAAAGGCCTTTGTTAGCGTGGCTATAGAGCTCACTTCTCACGAGGCAAGAAAAGTCAGATGTGATATAAGAGGAAATGAAGAAATAGAAAAGCAGATTAAAGCTGTTAAGTTGTTATAATGTGTTAAAATTGTTAAAAAGTAGTTGACACTGCTATGGGAACATTTGTTAACAAAAATAAAAAACTGAAAAGGTTATACTGTGTATATCTATGCAATTAAAGGGATAGTTCCGATAGGCAAGGTGTGAAGAGTCCACAAAACACTCAGGGGTAAACAGTGTTCAATGAGAAAACTGAAAATATTGTTAAAATATAATTGCATGAAACTTGCTTTGATTCAACAGTCAGTAACTACACACACACATTTGTTAATTTAATATTCCAATACAGATTACACTGAATCAAGACACTAGATAGACATTATGATGTTCTTGACCCTTGATTGAGGAAATGTTCTCTATCTGGAACTCTCATTTTAATAGAATACCCCTGTTTTATACCATTTGACTTTTTAAGCAGCATGTATCCTCTGACACCATTGTGACTTAGCAGTGTGTGTATGATGTGATGTGTGTATGAAGTGTTCAGGTGAGTTATGACTATGAGAAAAATGGTGTGAAGTCCGTGGTAAATTGTGTAGGTCGGGCACGTGTAAAAAGATTTTACCAATATAAATGTAGATACTCTCATTCAGAGCGCATTATTTGTTGATATTCATATAGCGTGTTTATATATATATATATATATATATATATATATTCACATGTCTTATCTGCACAGTGGTTGTTGCCAGTGGTACATGCATAACTAGCAGAAGGCAAACAATGGAGATGTGAGGATCAGGAGGTATTTTGGGGGGTGTGACAGATCCAGAGGCTTTATTGCTGCAGGATAGATGCTGTAATTCAGAGCGAAGGCATGTGGGGCTAGTGCTTGAAGGGCTGCAGTTAAAACAGAACACATTTATCTGAGCCCAGACCATCAGAGGGAAATAAAAGAAGCAGAGGAAGGAGAGAAGAAAAGAGAAAAAGAGGAAAAAAGAAAAACTCTGGAAAGCTCCTTGTCGGTTTTAGCCGACCTCTGCGTCTCACTGGCTCCTTCATGTCTTTCATCTTCAGCGTGTTCTCTGTTTGTTCCCGTTGACCTGGTCTCACCCTGATATCGCCGCCACACATCTTACCCGTCTTCTCTTTCTTGATTTTTATTTGGTCTCGACTTCTTTGTCTTCTTTTATTTCTCTTGCTACCATTTCATCTCTCACACTTTTGTCTGTGTATCTTGCTCCTTTTCTCTCTCTGAGTTTGATGAATAAACTCGGAGGAACCAATATGTTGATGACAGAAAAGTCCGACACATTTGGTTGTAAGACTGAGATTAAAACAAAGAAGAATTAAGTTTGTCTCTTTTTGACAATGACTGTAACTAAAGATGGACGACATGATGGCTCCCTAACAGTGAAGCCAATACAACTCAATGGCCTCCTAGTGGCTTAATACAATATAAGTCATGAACCCTGCCTCCTCCATGTTAATGGATGGGATATAGACCAAAGCAAAGACATAATTTTTAAGGTGGTTTTTATCACACTGATGTTTGATCAAGTGTTATTTCACCAGTACATTTGGTTTTAATTAGTTATTTAATTCTATTTAACTGGATGGAATGTCATGATTGACAGCTAGTAGTGACTCATGATTGGTTGAGCATGTGTATTGGCGGGACCTCATCTCTGTGGCTCCATGTTTGAATCACTACTGAACAGAGTCTGGCTCTGAATTATGCCACTAGGTCGAGAAATGAGCGCCTGTACTCGAGATATTGTGGCTTCACTTTTGTACAGTGGGAGGAGGTGGAGATCTGTCATCTGTCTTTGTGTACAGTCATTTTTCATCAGTTCAATAGCTCCTACTTTTGCTTTTTTAATAGTGTAATTCACTCTGTTTATGCCTTCAGCATTTGTGAATTTCTTTTTTCTATTCATCACTTTCAATCCTCTGTCATATTCTCCCTTAACACAATCACACAGTCAAATTTATTATCGATTTTTCCTTTTTGCCTCGAAAGCAAAGAACAATATTTCCAAGAAACAAGATCAAACACTCTTCCTGTCACTCACAGTTTCTTTCTATCACTCCCACACCCTCTAATTTTTTTGTTTCAGTATAAATATGTGTTGAAATTTCTTATATAAAGGATTGAATGACTCTTTATAATGCACTTTTTTACCCATTGCAGTTTCTAACCTCGCTTTCTGTGTCTGTCACTGTTCCTGCTGCAGTTGAAAGCAGAGTTGTATTAGTCTGTTCACTGTAATATAATCTACATCCTGTTCATCTGCTCCCACATTCTCAGTAGTCATTTTTTTCTCCCTTTCCTCCCTCCTTACAGTGGATGGATGTTTAGACTGGTCAGTGGATCTGAAGCAGTACCATGTTCTGGCAGGCGAGCCTGTTCGGGTCAAATGTGCCTTGTTCTACAGCTACATCAGAACCAACTACACCATGGCCACCAACGCCAAGCTGCGCCTCATCTGGTACAAGAACAAAGGAGATGCAGAGGTGAGACACCTAAACTTTGAATTGAATCTGATTAGGCAATTATGTATGGAAGTCCAGGACGATTGACACAACCATTAAATTGAAAAACTTGGTGAAACTAAGCGATCTAAAGTGCAGCAAATGTTTGAAATCAATTTCCATGTAAAGGGAGGAACACCACACAGATACATTTGAATGCAGAAGGATGCTCCGCATTTGACCATGTGCCGACAGTGTGATGGTCCCTGGGGAGACGATTAATGACAAGTTAGAAGTTGGACTATTTTAACGTATTAAGTACTGACATTGTTATTTAGTGTTGAATTATTGTCGTCTGGTTATGTTTTACTTATTGTCTGATTTAATTGCGTACATTTATAGGAATTTAGAATTTTTATTACTTGTGTATATTAACGTTAAGTTGACAGTCATTTTGTGCTGTTTATTTATTTTTAGGAAAAGGCACCGGAACGGTTTGTAAAGTATCGATTAAGCACAGGTATCAGAAAAACCTAAAAGATACTCAACTACATTTGAATCACTCAGAAAATAAGCCAAAACATTGTTCCCCCTTTATCAAAGGCAACAAGCAAATTACTGCAATGTAATTTACAAGCAAACAAAACAAATAATGCGATACAAAACAATGATATATATGTTGTTTTATTTCCAATATTCTTTAGGAACCCATCATTTTCTCAGGCCACAGGCTGAGTAAAGAAGACGACTCCATCTGGTTCAGATCTGCAGAAATGGAAGACAATGGATTCTACACCTGCGTACTAAGGTAACACTTAACTAGAACCAGGGCACTTCTGAGTTTACTGTAAAATAATTTAGCACTGCCATGAAAAAACAGGGTTTGGGTTACTACCTAGATTTAAGGAAGCAGGATTTATGATATTTCTGGCTCTGCTGTAATATTATCACATAAACACTGCTCCTCTCCCCAGACAGGAGCCAGGTCAGAGTACACTGAACAAAAACACAAATGTTATTTTCAAGCTGCACTTCCAGTTCCAGCACCCCGGGTTCCTAACACTAAATAAACACTAACAATTTTACCATCATGCAAAAAAAATACATTTGGCCCGACTCTGACCTGCAGCTGTTCTGGTGGAGCTGCCTCAGTGTTGTTGATGTGGTCACATGGGACCAACCTCGGAAAAGATTTCTCTGTCTGTGTGTTCTGTCTCTAACCCTCAGGGCCCATTTACATTGCACGGGCAAGAAGCCCAACTGTTTTTTTATTATTATCTGAATGTGAGGTTTCAAGAGTGCTCTGCCTCCCGTTTGAGTAAAGAGAAAAGCTCCCTGCCCTCAGTAATCAATAAAACACACACTCAAAGGACTGGTATTCAAAAATAATATTGATTTATATTCAGAATATTGAGATACTCACCATAAATGGCAGCTGAACAAATTATTAAAAAGTAATTATGTCCTTACTTTATTACATCTGCTGAGGTCTATTCTGTCCATTCTGGCAGTTTGGTAAATGCAGAAGTTGGCCTGTGTCCTATGATCAGGGAGAAGTCTGTGTTTGTGTGTGAGTTACTGAGATCGTGTTTGTGTTTAAGGGACTAACGCGTGTGTACACTTTGACTTTGTAGCCTAGAGCGAGACGTGTGTGTGTGTGTGTGTGTGTGTGTGTGTGTGTGTCTGTGACTGAGAGTGTGTGTGTTTGTGAGAGAGAGTACCCCCACCCCCTACTAATATATTATATGTCTTCTTGGCTGTTGATTTATGAAAAAACTTTATTCGGGATAAGTTAAGAGGTCTGATATACACTGTAGTAGAAGGTAGAGTAGAAAGTCCAGAATTGACACAAGTATGGGACTAGGAACAGGGTTGAAACATAACCACAACAGGTTGCTTTCATTTGTAGTCCATTGAATGAAAATAGACTGAATTAAGACCACAAATCATTATTACCTGCTTGTTTGTTTGTAAGCAGAAAAACACAGAAAAAAAGGAACCGATATTCCCCAAACCTGATTGAAGGACGCATTATAGGTCAGGGAAGATCTCATCACATTTTGTTGCTGATCCAGGATGTTTTTTTCAACATTATCATTTTTACCCAGAGAATAATTCATGGATCTTGATTAAAATCAGGCATTTTTAAGAGACTGATATTTATGTGTTTATTTGAGTGCATGTAATTTGAGGGCATGTAATTTGCCTGGAATGTCAGGCCTTCATTCCAATACATTTGCTTTATATTTCCTTACATTCAGAAGTTTTGCATGTTGATGTGTGTATGTGTATGTTTGACTGCCCACTTGCTGCTGTAACACTGCAAATTTCCCCTTTCAGGACAAGTAAGGATTATCATCTCATGTCATGTTATCCTTTGCTTCGCACCCTGACAACGTTTTTTGCAGCAATTTTGCCATGTTCATGTTACTCTGGCCAAAAATATGATCGTAAGATTAGTATGCGATCATTTATTCATTAACCACAGTGATTTGTTCAACGAGATGAACTGATCTTCTCTTGCCGTGGGCCACAAATCACCATATGACCACATCACCTTTCCACTTGATCCTGTTTCTCCTCCTCCTCTGCATGTGATCCCTCTGGCACCTCCACCTTCTCCCCTTGCACCTCTTCCCCTCCATCACCTTTTACCTCCTCCTTTTTTTCGCCCACACCTAATGTCATCTCCCTTCATCTCACCAGCTGCCGCCATCCTCTGCTTCTCGTTCTCCTTCAACCTCCTGTTTTTCATTTTTCTGTATCCACCGCTTGTTCCAGCTTCTCTCTCTCTCTCTCTCTCCACTCGTACTTCTTCTGTTTTCCCTGTCTGCGCTCGACTCTCTTTGCCCCCACTTCATCGACCTCCCCCTCATCCTCCTCCTCTGCTCTCATCCCACCTCCTTTTCCTGCCAGAGCTTGACACCTATCCTCCTTAATAAGCTCTCACTCCCTTTCTCTCTCTCTCTCTCTCTCTCACTTTCTATCCTTCCCTCGCTCTCTCAGCATGACAACCTAATTAGGGCTTGGTGTCTGTCATTGTCTCAGGGTTTCTCATTAATACACACACATGCACACACATATATAGAGGAACAGCACCACCTCCCTACAGGGGAGCTACACCAACCGGTTGGTATAGAAAGCTGTGTCTTCAATGTGTGGGGATGTAAATGTATCCATTGCCCTTGTTCCGATGTACAGTGAATTGTTGTTGCTGTTGTTCTGACATCACTGTGAGTTTTCCTCTTTTTTATTCCACCTTTAGCGGGATTAACTTCACATTCCGACCAGCGTGGCAGAGGGTTTTTTCCAGTGTTAATCAGAACATCAGAAAAATCTCAGTTCAAATTTAAAGGTTCAGTGTGTAGAATTTAGTGCTATCTAGTGGTGAAGTTGCATGTTGCAGCTGAATACCCCTCAGCTCACTCTCCCCTTCCAAACATTAAGGAGAACATGTGGAAACCCTCAGTTGTCAAAACTCAAAAGGTGTTTATCTTGTCCAGTTTGAACTACTGTAAAAAAAACCCTTATGTAAATATAAAGTATTTAGGTATAAAGGATTTCTACCGGGCTAAAGAAAACTACAATTCATACAGTTTAGATGAAATACATTAGTGAAAACAACACAAGGATTATTTAATCATCACTAAATTTTAGCCAATAGATCCCTTTCACCTAAATCTTACACACTGGACCTTTATAGTTTTAGCCCATTAAAATGCATCACCTCTGAATTACAGGCAAAAACAAGGATGAGGAGAAGGCTGTTGTCTTACATCTATCTCATTGTTTCTAGTAATGGAGAAGTTTCTCGAAGTTCATAGTGACTTCAACACACTACATGTTTATTTACGTTTCATATTTATCACCTTCTTTCCCCAAACAAAAACTAAAAACACAGTCAAACAGTCATGATTCATACACCCACCATCCACTGTAACCACCTCCAGGTGACTCCAGCACTTTGTTAATTCAATCTAATCATCAGTGATTATGTTTCCTACAAAATATATTTGTTCTTGCAGTTTACTTGAATAGAAACATAATTTATGTGAGAATGAAAGGATTTAAAAATGATTCCTGTGCATGAAGTGGAAACAAAAAGGATGACTGAGAGTTATTTTTTGTGCTATAAATGTCTTGATTAGCCACTTTAACCATTTGAAAAAGAATCTGTTTCTCACAACAAAAAACAGACAAAGAAGTTTGTTGTTTGGAAAATAAGTGACTGTCTAATCAAATCTAGATCTAAATATGTAAAGTGGGATTTTCATATAATATCCAAGAAGTTACCTGAGTGTGTCTACATGTACATGACACAGGATGGTGCAGGATCAAGAACAAAATGTTGCGGAATGTTTTCCATCAAATATACCAGACCCTAGATTTGAAGTGTAAAATGTCATATTAGATAGCAACTGTTTTCACGCAGAAATTCTCACAATGCTGCTCTTGTGGCATTGCAGCAATTTTCATTGTTTGCATCTTTTATTGATAACAATGGGAACAACATCTGTATTGGTCTCCATCCCCTGATGTGGATTTACCTACCTGGTTCCTCTGTGTATTTATACATTCACCTATAGCCAACCCTCCACAAGTCCATCCATCCATCCATCCATCCATCCATCCACCTGTCCATGCCTCACACTTGGCAGGGTGGTGTGTGTGTGTGTGTGTGTGTGTGTGTGTGTGTGTGTGTGTGTGTGTGTGTGTGTGTGTGTGTGTGTGTGTGTGTGTGTGTGTGTGTGAGTGATGGAATGTCTTTATCATCTCTAATAAATTAACAAATCAAGACAGATGGGGTCAAGGGGAAATGATTAGTTTCTACAGACCTTTCTTTTCCATTTCTTCCATACTTCTTTTTTTTTTTTTTTACTTCTTGTATGTCTTCCCTTAATTTAATTCAGCATATCCCTCAATAATTTCCACCATTTTGGGTTTCTCAATGTGTGTGACCTGTCTAGGCTTTTCAGAGAGTGTGATCTAAGCTAGGTCCAAGAGACACAGCGTAAATATTTCATAATGTTGCAGGAGACAGTCCTTTTGTGAATCCCAAAACGAATACTATGAAGCAAAATAAGTTATCATGAGAAGCTCTTGTTGTTAGGGTGAAAAATCTAAGTGGGTTGCTGATAGACCTCAGTTGGCCTAAGGCAAAATGATTTAAATTTAGACTCAGCATTGAATGACCTCTACAAAAAGCCTGGGCATCTTTGATCCATGCTGTATGCCCTGGGTCTGCCCTGAGTGTCGAAGCTGCCGGCAAATGATATTTGTAATTATCTCTGAGGTCACAGACATCCCGCCTTCGCTTTGTTGTAACCAAGTAAATCAGTGTGAATAAAAGATGAATTTAAGCTGCTGCCTCTTTGCAGAATATTTGCTGTTGTTGAGAGCTGCTTGAGGAAATCATCAGATGGTGGTGGGGCACTTTGAGTCAAACTGGAGATGTGAGCCACCGCCCACATCCTGAGCTTGTTTTTCTGATCGGGTCACACTTTCCCTGACTGCTTCCCCCAGTTAGCGCGACAATTGACCTATCAGAGGTTTTGATGGTGGTATTAAGAGTGGGAACATCGTTTTTCCACATAACACACTAACTAAATAGTTCTGTTCCTAAAAAATCGAGAAAGAAAAATGGCCACAAAGTGGTGAAGAGCATGGATAACGTTTACTCTGTAGAGGACTTACTTGTCTAATACTCAAAAAATTTAAGGTAGGGTTCGTAATATGTTTCTGAAACATTTTTTTATCTAATAAGTTAAAATCCTCACGCCCCGTTAGCATCAATAAATAAAGTTGTCCAAATAACTGTAATATACATAACCAATCACTTTTTATGAACCAAATGATTCACTGGTGTACCTGTCGCTACCTAAACAGCCTCCCTAACCATACACTGCCCCTGCTCTCACTGCACATGTTCACAAGCCAGAGAGAAGAGTCATACACCGCTGAAGCAGAGACAATACTTACTACAAGACGTTAGCGATTGAGTCACGGAAAAACAGTCTTCTAGCAGTTGTCATTCAGTGCACATTCATGTGTTTTGGGGGCGTAGCTTTGAAAAGACGGCTGAAAATTAAATGGTAACCTGCTCTTTCTAGCTTTTCCAGAATTACCAACCCTAGCTTTAAGGTGATCTGTTCTTTGCAACCTCAAGTGTATCAACCTGTCAACTGAAAATGACATTGGTGTATTTTGTTTTTATATTAATTAATAATTGGTTGGGTAAAACAAAGAAATATACCCCCGATGAACTTATGCTGTGTTCTGCAGATGACATTGTGCTTTTGGTCACACCCTGTTAGGTTTTAAAGAACACATAAGTTTATATTAATGTCATTTATTGTAGATGTTCAAATCTCAGTTTGGTGGGGTCTATATATTGAGCAGGCTCCAATAATAGATTGGATTATTTAACAATGTAATGATCCTCTGGGATGTGATGACTTAAATCGTTCAGGCTTGTTGTGTTTTTCATCTTCTTACGATGATTAAAATGATGATTAAAATAAATTGACCCCCACCCATCCCCTTATTAGAGCTTGAACATGATTAGTTTCATATAGAATCCAAGGTTCTGTCCATTGCCTGTTGATTTTGAAAACACTGCTGATCCACCATGTCTATCCTTGTGTGTATTGTACTGCATGGTGGGTGTGTATGAACTAGAGAGACAGTGCAACCTGGAGACCGTGTTATAAAAACCAAAGGTGAACAAGCATTAAAGGTGGAGTGACATTCCCTCTCAGGAGACAATAACTGGAAAATAACATTGTCTGAGACACAGGGTACAAAAAAAAGGGATGTGCACAGGGAGAAGGTGAAAGTAGTTAACAGAGAGAGAAAGGTTGAATTGTACATGGAGAAAAAGGGAGTGGTAGAGAGAGGAAAAGAGATGGAGGAATGAGTGGAGGATGAAAGAAAAGCAAAAATCTATTTTCTCCACAGGTATAAGAGCCTCAGTTGGGGAGAGGGCATGCTGCGACTACCCAAGACCCATACACCTACTATGATTAGGACACCAGCAAACACACACACACACACGCCTAAATTGATACACACAGTGAGAAGTCTGTGTTTACTTTCGAAGCTTTAATGCTGTGAGGAAGACTGCACCAAACCTCTTTCCTGCAACCCCCTTTTTGTGTGAGCAGGACAGAAAAGGAATCAAAATATAGATGGAGGCACAAACACACACATATACACACACACACACACACACACAAAGGAGAGGACGGGGGATGAATAAGACAGAGGACACAGTGATAGAGAGGAGGACTCTGGGAGAACAAAATAATGAGTGTTAGATAGTGAACAAGGTAGCGTGAGATGAGAGATTTCATGCCTCTGGCTTTGCCGTCACTTCAACACAGTGCAATAGATTGAAATGTAACATGTTTTCGGTTTGGAAAATGAGTGACTAGTCAGCTGAAGAGCTGGATCGCCTCTGGTATGGTGAATCTGTGAATTGCTTGGCTGGCAGGTCGATTAAGAAGGTGGCTGTACATTTGGCAACATCTTGGCAGGACTTCTTGGTTTGTCGGCAGGGTGGTAGGTGGAGTCACTGTTAAGTGGGATGGTTTCAGGGATATTTGACTGTGTTTGATTGGACCTTGTGGATTATTGATTGCTGGACATTCCATCAGCCCACCTGTGGTGCTCCTGGGCCAAGGAGGGGCTATACGATGGAGCAATTGCATATTTGTTAGACATCTTTATTGTTATATAAAGAAGTGTAAAATATGTAAGGCTTTGATACTAAGACTAGACAAATTGGAATAGGTAAATCATTGGAAGCATTGGGTTAAGAAATATCATTGGTGACATTGATTCATTCCAGTGGTTAGATGCCGGTTTATTCTGATGAAACCTACATAATTATTAACCTTATATATTGTACATTATTCTCATTTTCTAGATCAAGCATGCTGGTGTTATTAGATGTCGTCTATCTCAGTTTCCACCTTTCTGGTTTACATCATCAAAGCATTGGCACAGGGAGAGTGGGGCTAGCATCTTAGAGGCAACAGTTACATTGTGCTTTTATAAAATATTAATAGTAAGGTTAAACCACTACAATTATTGTGTCTATCAAGCACTAACTAATTACTACCTTACTTACTAAACAAGCACTTCATCAATAGTAATGTTCATCATGGAATCAAGTTGTTTAGTTGAATTAGTGATGAATTTAGTTTTTGTGCATCTTTAATACATTATTCTGTCTGATCATACTCCCTACTCTAGAAATGATGTTTGTACTGTTAACACTCTGGGTCCTGCGGCATTTTCTCATGTCTAAAAACAGTAATGTGGGTGGAATTTTAGCTTTTTGAAAATACATTGGGTTATATAAGGTAGTAGAAGATATAATTTCATGGGGACAAGGTTGAACCAGGCCTATCTGGTCAAAAAAGGGTTGATATTGACATTTTCACAAGAGACAGCGTTTGTTTTTTATGTGAGTAATAATCATTTTCTCTTAGGCTTCATCCACGCTAGTGTCTAGACAGGCAGAGACAGAGAACCCAAGACGTAAAAACTTACAACCATTGGCTGCTATATATTCAGTTATACTACGTCACTACGTTCCATCAATCATCAAGTAGTTTCTGTTGCCTTCATGAAAAAAAACCTTAAACCATAAAGATGGCAGGTCAAATACTTAAATGGTTAAATTTGGAGATTGGTTGTTTAGGTATATGATCAATTCTTCTGAGATGAGTTGATGACTAGTTGTACGGCTACTTGACGGTTTCCTACACACAACAAACTGCTGATTGTCGACTAAAAAAAGCATCATTATTCCATCTCACATCCCATGAAGGAGTGATACCCATTCCTCTTTTGTTTCTGTAGATACAGTATGTATACCCCACTGTGTCTCTTCCTCTCACAGCTATACCCCTGTGGTATTTCTAGTAAGTCGAACCACCTGTCTCTCTGAGCATTAGACGATAAATCTCGTCTCTGTGGACACTCCCGCACAAGAAACACACATAGTTGTCACAAGGGTATTTTCTAAAGCCAGCCAAATGTTTAACCTTTCTCTTCATCAGATTAACAGACTGAGCAAGAGACAAAGACGACACATGGGAAAAAAAGAAGAGACAAAGAGACGAAGAGAAAAGAGACAATGGCAGTAGGATAGTAGAGTGTAGAGAAGAGAGTGAAACAGGAGCAAAGGAGAGAGCGGTCATTTGAAGTTTCTTTGGCAGTCCTCTATGACTTGGCAGCCATTGAGTCGGTACCATTCTCTTGCCAATGTGAGCCGCCATTTGCCAATGCCTGTTGCCCCGGCCAGTCTTTTGAAAAAAAGAAAGTGTGGAAAAAAGAAAAGTAGACCCTGCTTCGACACTTTGATGTTCAAGGGGTTTTCAGGTGTTCTGAAACACGATCTGAGTTGATGCAGATATGGAGGAAGACTAGGACAGAGAAGAAAGGAGGGCAGACGATGAGGTGTGAAAACCAAGACACCCGTGTGTCAGACTGGTCCTGTGTTAGAAAGAGTGCTCTGTAAAGCCAGGGTGGTGGTTTGATCCTCTCAACATACACAGCCCTTGTCCAAGTGTCCTTCAGGAAGACGTGGATCAGTGTACTCACTCATTAAAGTCATACTTTAGCATGTGTTTAACCCTTGAGGAAGCATTGCATTTAAATGATCATGCTCAGTCACCCATTGTGGACCATGGTGTTTCACTTCAACATTTTCTTTGTTTGGCAGAAGCTTTTGTCCAAAATACAATACAAGATGTGGAGTCCAGGCCCTTAGAATTACTGCCACAAGGTAGCAGGACCAAGAGGTTATAAGTTCAGAGGACATGACAGGACTTCAGATAAAGAAACATGAAGTGATAGAGAGATATAGTAGATATTTATGTACCCTTAAAAGAGGAAAGGTCGTCAAGGCCTTGAGAGATTAGGGAGAGATATCCTGAGAGAGAGATATCCTGCTGAAGTTTTGTACGTCTCTTGCCTGATAGTGACAAGTCTAGTCATCATTCATGTGTAAAAGGTGGTGAATAAGGATGTTCAAGTAATAAACCTGAATGAAGGAGTTCAGGTGGCTGGGTGTCACGCTGGTGGTTGCTTTACAGGAGCATTAGTATCTGTTATGTTTGCTATCTGATCGCCTGCAGTTTTAGTGTTTAAGTGCATAGCAAGGTCCAGTCTAGCACTGTTGGCAGCACGTTCATGATAAAGCTGCTGCTGTGCAGAATCACCAGCAAGATGATTCAAGCAGAAAGAGAAATGTGCATCACAGCCAGTCAAAGAAGGACATTAAGAATATGGTATTGAAAAGCTTTCAGTGTCAAACATGTTTTTTGTTGCCTTTACACCTGTCATGTTAAGTTGACACAGGCTCTAATCACAGACTTTGTCAGGACCAGTAGATCTCATGGAGACAAAAAGTGTGTGTGTGTGTGTGTGTGTGTGTGTGTGTGTGTGTGTGTGTGTGTGTGTGTGTGTGTGTGTGTGTGTGTGTGTGTGTGTGTGTGTGTGTGTGTGTGTGTGTGTGTACTGGTTGATTTGTGAGTGTAATATCTTCAATAACATATCTGTAGTAAAGTTCCACATGTTCCAGGATGCAATTTAGTTTTTCTAATTAGAAAGGACTTTTGTAGCATGAAATGCCACACAGTTGCACCTACTGTATTCAATAATGACTGACTCCATGACTTGAAATAGTAAATGCATTTCTTTAAACCCTTAACTCATAAATAATATCATTAAACTTTAGCTTGTTAAAGCACAGTCATTGCATTTTGATGGAAAACACCTAAATTAAACAGAAAAAATATGCATAAGCAGAGTTTATGTAACATATCCAGTGTGTTATTTTCTAATACTTACATCTATTAGAGCGTCTATGGTTGGATACCTTCATGTACACAAATGTGTGTGTGTGAAGGCATGCGCAGGTGTCCTTCCTCTCTTTCTCTCTCCCTCTCTCTGCCTGTTAGTTAGATTGATAGTCAAATTAATCTGCAGCTCCGTCCAGGTATAAACATGCTGCCTGCTGCCCAGGATACATCCCCCTCTATTAGTGCCATAATTCAACACACCCTCCAGCAGCCTGCCCTGATCATAGGAGGGTAATTGCAGGGAGGGTGAGCTTGATTTATTGACAGAGAGGATATGGTGGATTGTAAGTTGATTTGGAGACTAATTTGTGGCTCATTTTGCATCTTAGATAATTGGAATTTGTGTTAATTGGAGAGCGCTCTTGGGCAACCACAAACACACACATACAGACAGTGCACAAATCTTAACGATGAGCAGTCAGCCAAAGTTTAATGGGCCCAGAGTTTTTTCTGGTGATGCAGCATTCCTTGAGGGAACTTTGGAAGTGATTGTGGACACTGTAACAGATGTATGGCAATCCCTTCAAGTTAGGATCAGTGTGTAGCTATGAAAAAAATCCTTATAGCATCAGTGCATATGCTGTGTGAGTGCCAGTGGGCCTCAAATAGCACTTTCAACTTGAACCTGAACTACAGAGAGGAGGACTATTGAATTAAATTAAATTTGCGGATTGTTAGAATATGTCGCAAACAAGCTAGTGTATACTTTTATAAATCTGAATAGACTTATATAGATTTAAATTTACAACTGTTTCCTGTAGCATTTCCATTGGTATGTGTGCCTTGGAGCACAGTCCTCATTTGTCTTAATGCATGCACATATGGAGTCATGAACGCACATACGCTAAGATTGAAATCCCATGTTTTATTCAGAGCTGTCCTGAAATGCAAATAAAGGCAAATACTGTTTTCTTACAAAATTACACACCACACACTACAAACAGCAATGTGTGTGTTTGAATGTGTGTCTGCTTGCCAGGATACACACTGTGAGTTTTGGGCCAATTGAGTGAGGTCATTCTGAGAAAGTGGTGACATTTCAGTCGGTCCTGTCTTTCTGACACATCTCGGAATTGCTTGATTTCAGGGTCATGGTGAGAATTCTAGTTTAGGTTAGGATTAGGCATTTATTTATATAGGTTGAGGTCAGGTGTAGGGGCTAGTGAATGAATTATGTCAGTGGGTATCCTCACACAACAGGCTGATAAAGGTAGATGGTTGTCAGTCACTCACTTTAGATGCAGAATGACAGCTGCAAAATGTTTTCACCTCATTCATTTCTATGAAAACAGGATCTTCCCATCTGCATGCAGAAGTGTCCTTGGGCAAGATGCTGAACCCCGGATTGCCCCATAGAACAAAAAAGTGCTGCTAATAGATGCACTGTATGAATGTGTGTGGGAACGGCGCTTCAAGTGGTCATCTAGACTAGAAAAGCACTTTATAAATACAAACCATTTACCATTTACCATAAAAGCGAGTGGGTTAAGTGTCATTTTCACCATGTGCAGTGATTGAAAGAGGAATGTGTGATGGTCCCTTCAGTAACAGTGTGCTGAGGAAATGCTGCCCTATCCACATTATTCTAAAAACAACAGGCTATGTCCCCTCTTGTGCAGTCAGAGCTTAACTCAGCTGAAAGAACACTAACATGCAATTGAGTGAACTGACCCTTGAATATATCTGCACTCCTCATGACACAGATAATTCAAATTCTTTTATCCATGTTAATGCAATAATCTTATTACCACACCTTATTTTTAAACGAAACAGTCATGCTATTTCCTACAGATATAGAGCCAAGTCTAGGCACATTGAGGGTGGCTGAAAACAGATTAGACTTTGAATACCGTTCACACGTGTCCCATAAGTGATCCCGATAAACACTAGTGCTGTTTATGCTGCTTTGATGGTCTGCAAAGTGTGAACGTCTCATGAGAATGAAAGAGCCACAGGCAATGCAAACACATCTCTAATAAGATCAAGATGAACCAAAAATGCTATCCCAGAACAATCTGATATGTAGCATTATATTCACTATTTTTTTTTGTACTTCAAAATCTTCTCTTGTCGCTGTGTGTCCTGCAGCCATTTCCCTGTCTGCTTAATAAAGTCCTGTGCCACATAAATGTCCTCCTCCTTCCTCTTGACAGATATTCATATTAGCAGCTGTCTTCAGGGCTGAGATGTTCCGTTAATAGCTTTTACTTTCAGGGGGATTTATTATAATTTCTTATGGAAACCATTATAAGGGGTCCCTAGAATTTTACCACAAATACCAACACTTAACTAGTACATTTAACTCTCTAAAGTGTACTCTGGGTACAAAATGACACTGCATTGTCATTTCCTTAAGTTATCGTTTGACATTTTGGTAAATACCCCTACTTCCATTCTTGTCAAGAGTTAGACAATAAAACATCTGTACTGAATACAATCAGAAGACAGGAGCCAGTTACCTCGGCTTAGCACAAAAACTACTAAGTCTGGTTCTCAAGCCGAGCCTCAAGTCTAGACTTTTTATTTAGCATAATGACTTGAAAGTGGTTTTGATCCTCTCATCTAACTTTTGAAGAAAAAGAGACCAAGTTCCGCAATGTCACATCTCTTTCTTTAAATATTGTGGATAGCTACAGTGACAATATTCAATGTGCATGTAAATGGAAACGTTTAATCTGTCATGTCTGCTCTTTCTGGGCAATGCTAAGTGTCAGCGGAGGGTAAAATCATGGAGGAATGTTAAAAATACCTCTGCTGGCAAGGAAACACCTTTGAGTTCCTGCTTTGACTGAAGTTTTTCTTGGAAGACGCCAATTAAAGGGAAGTTCCCACCTCAGACGGTGTGTGGAAACACACAGGAGCTGCTGTGATGTTCAACACATGCAGGAGATGCTTGGGTTGAAATGATGTGTTTGTTTGTTTTTTCTTTTGTGAACGCTCGATCTTTCATTCTGCTCCATCTGCTCCGTCTTTAATTAGTCATTTTCTTCCTTTTCAAGAGTGTCTCATACAAAGTGCATGAACATAATTAGGTGTGGGTGGTATATTATCAGTTTAAGGTTATTTTGAGTATGGTTACATTAATTTGCCTCCTCCATTTTCCATCAAGGTCAATCATCATTATTTTGGTGTGAAGACCATTTGTCAATGAAATACAGCACAGCAAAGAAACAAAATGTGCAGTTGTGCAGCGGGTAAAGCATTCAATACTCTAGTGTCTTTTACTCCAGGGGTATTTGACTAACTGAAGCATTTCAATGTATTCCACGCAGCACCAGATATGAATACACCCACACACAGACACACAATTTGCATTTGTAAGAGGTGCACAGCATGTGCTAAATGCTTCTGACACAGCATTTCCATTGCAGTCTAATTGAATCGTCATAAGATGTGCATAATACATTTCCTCTTTACATTGATGCTGTTTTTATCATTTAGTGTCTGGCATCAGGTTTTTGGGTCGGACACGAAGAGGGAGAGGGCATGAAAGAGAAAAAGAGAATGTGGAGGGACACAGCGGAAAGGGATACAATAGAAAGCTACTTCAGTTCTCCTCATTTTAGATCATCTCAGTTCATTATGTGTTACTGGCACAGATGTGTACAACTGCTTCATGACAGCAACAAGATGAAAGGGCACTTTAACATAAAATCCCTTTCTGCTTTTGGAAGTGTTTCTATTTTAGTGCCGTAACAAGGGAGGACCAAAACTGTCTTTGGACTTAGATACGTCATCATGTCTAATGAAAAATTATTATGTGATGTATGTATTCGTCATACATTTTCACACATAATTTAATGTACATTACTTACAAGTGAAGTTCCTTGGCAAGTCGTGAAGGTCGTATATCTCGAGATCCAGAATAGAGTGCAGCTCTGGCTGGGATTCTCTGTCCAAGTCTGTCTGACCGAGAGGAAACTATCCAAACCCAACAGGCATTCTGTCATTTGTATAGGAAGCCCTATGTTTTCCCCAATCACAGACACATGCAAATGTAAAAAATCAAGTAGAGAGGCATATCACTGCAGTCATTGTCCTGGTTTTTACCAATTATAGTAAAGAATATACTTGTTACATCATGTAATTAGATGAGATCAGATTCCATCCAACCCATTATGACCAAATCTAGTATAAAAACAGAAAGAGCACCTTGTGTCTGAATACAACACTGATGTGTCTGTATGTGTGTCAGTCAATGTTCAGTGGTCGGAGCCACTGTCCCCCATTCTGATGAAAACAGCCATATATGCTGAAAAACCAACATATGTGCACATGCATGTACATACATGTTATTTCTTTTAAATGTGATTATACATGTATCTGAATATACATGGCAGACATGCATGTCTATATTTCACATAGTTGTGAATTTCACTATATTTCTAGTTCAGAATCGTAACATTTATTTTATTTTAGTAATGTTTTTGCAATGGAAAATTGATGTCAACAAATACCATTAGTCAGTCTTTGTTGATACTATTGACACTGGCTCTGATGTGGAGTAAAATAAACGTAGAGAATGGAAGTTGTGCCAAAGCCCAACAGTCCCCTTAAATTCATCCAACACACACAACATTGAACACACTCATAGATATCAGTCCCCTAAAGGGACTTGAGCACATTTAATTATCCATTAAACATTTCCTAGGAAAATTTCAAAATAAAACTATTTCTTTTAATCCTGGATCTGCCCAATTTTCCCAAATATGTTCCAAAATGTGATGGTTTCTGTGGTCGACCCATGTCTCATCCTCCCTAGTTTTATTGAAATCTGTTCAGTAGTGTTTGCAGTATTCTGCTGACAAGCAAACATCCAAACAAACAAGCCAACCAACCAACCCACTACCAACACACTAACCGATGGGTGAAAAGATAACCTTTTTGGCGAAGGCAATAATGTTTGCGGTTCATGAAAGGCTGGATGATGTGTGTGTCAAAGGGCGAGAGACACAGATAGATGGGGGCATGAGAAGGTAAAGGTAAGTGAATCAGTGGAGGAGAAAACAAGATGCTGCAGCCTGGAGATAGATTGATGAGGAGAGAAACTGAGGGATGGATGGATAAAAGGCTTTGCAGGCCTCCAGTTCAATGCTCAGTGGTCCTGGTCAGTGACTACAGAATCCCTGCGTCCTGCATGCACACACACACACACACACACACACAAACACACAGAGAGATGCGCAGCATTGATGGGATAAGTGGTTTTGATCCACTTAGATGAGAGGTTGTGGTAAGGGGACAATAGCTGAGTCCTGTGTGTGTCTGTGTGTGTGCACACATGGGTGAGATAGAAAGAGAGAGAGAGATCAATGTGGTCTTTTGTGTCTGGAGGTGAACTTGGCAGAACGCACACAGGAAGACCTACACAGATTACTATCACCTTCAGCAAATTTTAAGACTTCAAATCCAAAGTGAGGTTGAAGCCACATTGCATCATACAAATCCTAACAAGCTCCAAAGTTGTTCTGTTGATAACATGAGGTTTTCCGACTCAAGGACGTACTGTCACACTTCAAATATCATCATTAAAAGAGTATTGCAACGACACAAATAACAAGTCACTGTGTTCTTACACAGTCCAAAGAGCCTGTCTGCTCTCATTACGTCACCTCTGTCCTTGTTACACTGACTCCAATAAATATATGGATCTATGAATACATCTACTTTATTGCACCATAACCACAATCATTTTTAATTTATTTAACATTATTTGCCACTAGAGAGCACTTGCATATTTACACATCCAACATGTGGAGCAACATTAGCATTTATTTGGAGTTGTGTCTCTGGGTACCTGATGAATGTCAAATAGTCACTCTCTTTTTAGCTTTGTATTGATTCACCACTGGCTTCTGTGTGAAGCCGTTAGTCCTGAGCAGGCACTCATAGTGGGATTCTTGTACAAAGAGTTTAATGAGGCCAATTAAACCCAAACGAAACAATAAAGATGCCCTGCTCAAAAGAAAACAAAATTAAATTTGAAAGAAACCACTGAAAATGGTGTACTGTAACATCGTAAGTTAAACTATTTCAATAGGTTTTATAAACTGGTGTCATAACATGGTCCTGGTGTAACATAATTCAATATTTAGAAATATATTAGCAACATAGCAATAATAATAAGTCAGAATATTGGTGTCTATGTAACTTAGTCATTGTCAACAAAAATGGATTCATATTGGTTTAACCCTATTCCTTACTCAATTGACATTGAAAATTGACTCAACACCTATTTTCAAAAATGCCCCTGTTTGTGTATTATCGGTGTATAATATGGAATTAGGTCAATATATATCATAATATGACACTGATCTCTAAAATGTGGCGCATAGTAATGACACCAGGGTTAGTGGTAAACTCATTCATCACAATAGTACCAACTCAAATAATCCCAAAAGTGAAGAAATGGGGATTAACCCCAAAATGTTACATGGTTACCGTGTGAGCAATGCAATTCCTGATGACTGGAGTTGGTTGTTGAATAGATGTTTCTCTAGATCCTGCCTAAAAGTGCCTTTACAGAGTTTAATTTCTTATAAAGTTGAGTTTGTTTGTTGACACTGAAGGTTGTACAACCAGTAATTTCCTCTGGTTTCACTGTTGTCAACGAAACACTGAGATGTCAGAAGGACCTATAATTTCACCAGAATACCCACAAAGGTGCCAAATGGTCTACATGAAAACGTATTGTTTCACGCACACGGTTCCAGGGTTGGACAGATGGTGAAATCACTCATGTCACAGTTATCATTACCTGTTGGGCGGATAAACAAATCTGCTCAAAACAAACACAAGCAGTTTGCCCCTGCCTCAGAAATGCAGACTGCACATATGTATCAAGTGATGGGATGATTTTATAGGTGATTTTTCACTTTCACATAATAAGGAAAACACGTTCTCTTTGTTGTGTCTGTAATCCTTCCAGGAACTCAACATACTGCATGAAAGTGTCCATGTCGATGACGGTGGAGGAGAGCGATGAGGGGAGATGCTTCAGCAGCAAAATCCGCCATCTGGAGAAAGCTGAGATAACCCACAGCAAAATGATCACCTGCCCTGATATAGAAGACTACATGGCTCCGTACAAGCAGCCACAAATGACCTGGTATAAGGTATGACACACACACACACACACACACTCACACACACACGTTAGCCATTTTAAGATATATACTGCAGAAAAATTCCCCACAACAAAGAACACAGCTGGAGATTATATGGGATCACAGCAGGAGATTCACAAAGACGTCTATGTGTGTGACATCTCTTTTTCATCATGAGATATTTGCAGTCAGTTTTTTTTTTCTGTTTCCCATTTGTCATATGTGACAATGTCATGAACGTGCCCACTGGTTTGCAGTGAATCCTTCGGATAATCATCTGCAGTGTTCTCACATGGGCTCACTCATTTGCAATCTCACACACAGCCCCTCTGGATAATTTCAGGAGATTTCTCAGAGTTTAGTGCTTTTCTGAAAGCAGCTATTTCGAGCAGTACCTTATACGCGAACGTCCAGACGATTGTAACTCACACCTTCTGTCTGTGTGTCAGGAGTGTGAGCGGGTTGAATGGAGGAGTTCCATCATGGTGAACACCACTCACCTGTGGATACCTGAGGTGGAGGAGGGCGACGGGGGAAATTACACCTGTGAGTTACAGTACGGATCGAGAGTGGTGCGGCGGACATCTCAACTCAAAGTCACAGGTAGGAAGCAGTGTGTGCATGAATGAGTGGAGTATACATATCTTATGTTCTCGTAGTTTGTAGTTTTTAAATTATTCTGCAGGATGAGCTGCATTGGTGAAAATGTCATTTGGCCATTGACAAGTTATTTCAGTGGCAAAATGGACTTTTGCACGTTCACATCATCAGACCCTGGTTTTTAATAACCTCCTGCTCAGTCTGAGGTTGGCACATCACTCTGATTGTAAAAGTAACGATTCACTGGGGATAGATAAAAGTAAAACTGGTTTGATGGAGTCGCAGCTCGTGGACGTCACATTGCAGAAGGTGGTTGGAGCAGCTGACAGCAGCACAGTCAGTGTGGTGTTACAAGGGAAAAGATTTGAACGGGACTAAATGTGGTTGTAAATTTCAGATCATAATCTTTATTTCAATGGCTTTATTTCTAACGTGGAGCAGTTTTTACAGGAGATCTGATCACAGACTCGTCTCCTTCTGCCTTCTACCCACGTTTGTCTGTTTACTGTCACTGATGGATGAATAAATGACTGGATAGGAAACATTAGTACGTCAGGACTGGTCCGGTCAGGTGAACAATACAGTGACCACATACCTGAGTTTCTATGGTCTCTCTGTTTGTATGGTGCAGTAAAGGAATCCTAGGTGCGTCAAACCCCTCAGAATGAGTTTGTGTAAACTCACTGCTATCTCAGAAACAGAGAGGAGTTAAACCATGGCAGAAATATGTGCTCTGCCAGCTTTTAATATACAGTGGATTTCTCACTGACTCCATCCATTATTTTGACAGATGCCTTGTCTCAGCAATACATCATTCATCATTACTACAGCTCTTTTAAAGTTTCCTTGAATGCACAATGCAAAGCTGCCTGAAAACAAATTAATACATTTACATTGCTGCTGGCAGAGGGTTGTGTATTTATGATTTTAGTCTATTTGTCTTATTCCAAAGAGATTGTTTCAAGCTCCAGTTATTTCTGACTTAACTTTGACCCGGCAGAAACATCTGCACTATGCAGTTATAAGCTTGTCAGTCTGTGTGGGTGGCTGGGTGTGCACATCTGTGTACTTGTACAGATAACTTTGTGAAATTATAGTGTGAGGACATTTGGACTGGTCCTTACTTTCTGACCCTGTATAAAAGTTTGAGGGTTGAGACTTGACTTGAAATTATGTTTAGGTTAGGGTTAGGCATTACTTTGTTAATTGTGATGGTTACGGTTAGGATACAGGTCTAGGGTCTCATTATGTCAATGAGCATCCTCATTAAGATAGAAGTACATGGTTGTGCACAGTGCGTGTGTGTGTGCATGCTCATGAAAGGGTTAGGGGTTAGAGAGCTTCAATCTCTTTGATTTGGTGCAAATTCCTGCTGTTGTACTAATTGTTGTACCATGTACCAATATGCACATTTTTCAAATGTTTATATTATCTATCACACACACACACACACACCATCACACATATTGAGTGATCTTCCAGTCCATTACACTATGATGAACCATGATAAACAGCGTGCAGTAAAAGTGGATACAGCTTCAGCAGTATCCTTCTAGACCGCTCTCTCTTGCTTTCTTCTCTCTTCTCTTGGTTCATATCTCTTACCTTTGGAAACCCAGAACCAGAGTCAGGCTTTTTTCCCCTCATTTTGCTCTTTGTGCCCGTGGTTCAGACGTACAGCTTCCTCTTGTTCAGTGGAGCTGATATGAGCAACCATTGTTTCATTTGCCATGGAATAATTCAGCACCACATTTTCTGAGTTGCCTTCATCTACGCTCATGTGGAGGGAGATAACAGTGAAAAGGTGGAATCACAGCCTTCCTTAAACCTTTTCTCAGCGTACACTGTAAAGGAAATAGTTTCCGTTAGTCCCAGTGTTGAGCTGTCTCACAGGAACATTGCTCAGGTTATACCTGAAGCGTGACTTAACATGGATTATTTAGGGAAGATGGCTCAGAGGATGGGAGCGTTACAACATAGAAAGTAAAAAGTTTAGCTTTTTTGTTGTCCAAAATCCCAATGGAGCATAAACGAAAAGCAAACCATGTGTAATGGAGAAGTCTTTTGTTGGATGAGACAAAATACATGATGAGGATTTTCAACTAAAATCTTCGTTGTACAATGACTTTTCCAGGCTGAATATCCTTCATATGTATGGATAATGAATACTACACTTTAAACAGTGAAAAGATCACAATCTGGCAGTGAACACAGGTAAATGTGATGTAAAGAGAAACAAAGATTCAATGCTTTTGTTCCTTTCTTTCTCTCAGGACTTGAATGTTAATCTCTGTACTCTGTTCTAAACCCTGGACGTTTTGCACATGTGTTCAAAGAGATGTTTTATATCACCTGACCAATTCTATATGAGAGATTGTCATCTTCGCTTATGGAAATTCTCTGTTATTTCCTCATGAGACAAACAGTGAACACTATAATGAGGCCCTATACTGAAATATTCAACATTACTCTTACAACAAATTAGGACCATAAGACATGAAAGTTTTAAGAGCTGCCTGAAAAAGCTGCTGGCCTCTTACACGCTACCGATGTCCTATGTCAGCCCTGTGCAGTTTCTTGCTGTTATCAGATAAGTTACAGAAATGAGCAGGGAAGCAAACTAACACACGGGGATGTAATATAAGCTTGAATGGACCGAGCAGAAGTATGTGCGTGAGTGTGTGCGTGTGTGTGTGTGCATGCGTGTGTGTGTGTCAGCTGGATGCTTCACACGCAAAATGCTGTGAGGCCAATTTATCTCGTCCTATTTAGGAAGCCATCTCTCTGACTCGTATTACTTTCTTCCCTCTCTCCTTCTCTACACTCACACTCTACACATTCAGACCTCTGACTCTCTCTGTCAGCCTCTTTCCTCTCCACATTTCTGAGCTTAGGGCCAATTCTCTGGCCAGCCCCGATCCAATCCTCATTACCCACAGCAAGATCTGTATGCTTTCCAGTGTACGTGCATGAATATAAATATACTTATAGTGTGTATCCGTGCATATTTGCATCTTTGACATCTGACTATGCTGCTGAGGATTTACTGTGCTATGGTACTTCAGCATTTTAGCAGCATAATTTGCCATTGTAAAAGGATCCATCTATCTCACATGGTCAAATCAGGGATTTCTTCAACTTCAGCTCACTATCTCCAGCAGCAGCACGCCTTCACTGTAAATAACTGTCAGTAAAAAAGCAGCCCCCGAGACATCTGTCAGTGTGTGCCAGGCCTTGGAAAAACATCTCTGTCCTTGATCCTGGAGTTAGGTCTGTGTCTCTTGGCAGCAGCTTTTATTGCCGTGCTTTCAACATTAAATGGAGATTAAAGTAAAGACACAGGCGGAGCCCCCAGATCAGCTGCTGGCTATAATGTTGATTCCTGCAAAACACACTTAGCTGGAGAAAAGAAGTGCTGGATATAGACTGAGGAGGAACCTGCAATAGGGAGGACGTGTTGTAAACGTCACGCTCTTGATGTGCTTCATTCAAAGCTTCCACTTTTTTTTTTAAACATCCAGCTTTTAATTAACTGCTGCACCTGAGGGGGGTGTACACATTGGAGAGGCTGGGTAATCTCTTGTGTTTACAACGCTGTTCAGTTCGAAGCCTTGGGATATCCTTGGATCTATGCTCTAGACTGGATGTGTAACGTTCACTATATAATGGTTTCTGCTTTTGAACATTTGAATTCATGTGCAAATATAAACCAAGTTTGAAACAAAACATCTTCCATGGCCATGAACTCAGTTATGCAGGGATATGGTCAGAGATATTTTTTTCACTCACTCACTAAACCCTGAAATGAGATCCCCTGCCACATTAAAACATTAACATTTAAAAAAGGCAAACACTTTCTGCAGGACGGTTTCCCACAACCACTGATATATCTTCTACTGGTTATTTCATAACATTTAGGTCCTTCCCCTCTAAACGTCTGTGTAGCTAACTGTATTCTCGTCATCTCTATCGTTTGTCCCTGTTTTGGTTTTGTTCAGTTTTTTGTGTTTTTTATGTGATTTTTGTCTTTTACATGCTGCAGAAAAGGAACCTGCTATAAACCAGATCAGACTTAGTCACGCCTGTTTACTGTATCTATAATGTTGCTTATAATCTTTTCATGTATAATAAATAAAAATGAATATGAAAATGAAAGTTCAAACAGAACACAGCAGAATAAAGTATTATCTAAGGTAAAATGATGTGATAAGGATGAAGCCATTACCTTGTAGCATCAGCGCAAATTTAGCCGACAAGCATTATCTATAATTTGATGATTACTAATACATGATGGAATTTGGAATTTCTGTTTGTTTTATTGAATTTACACACGGATGTAATGCTGTCGTCTGCAGCTGTTTTTAAGCTCTTTAGAAAAGTGAAGGAGAAAGTTTCATGGATGTCAGGATGTAGTCACTAGGTCTGTTTTGTGTTATTGTCTGCAAATCTGTCCCATAGTTGGACAGATGTGACATTTCAGTCTGCACCAAAGTTGGACACAAACAAGCTGGAAATGCTTTTCACCAAACCTCACTGTTTATACGTTTCATTGCAAGTGGTTCCGAGACAAAGCTGAATGTTCAGATTCTGTGCATGATGGCAAAGGTCCTGATCAAACGTAAGAAGACAAAAACACTTAATTAACAAAAAAACCTGTCCAAAATCTGTTCACACGTTGTATCAAGCTACAGTGATTAATACAGTATTATTATGAGTAATATCCTACTTTGGCAGGAGCTGCTGCTTGTTGACGCCTGCACCATCTCTATCTGTTAATAAGAATAATAAGAACAATCATTGCAGAGTCAGACTTTGACCTGAGGCAGCATTAATCACTTCATATAAACAAATCAGGGCTGAATATTATATGACGCAAGGCTCATGGTGCTCGTTCTTGAATTCATACCCACATTGTCAACCAGGCTTAAATGAACTTTTCTATGCTGCTGTGTTTTCTGCCTGCTGCTCTTTCGTCTTTGTGTGTGTGTTTGTGTATTCGTGCAGTTGCATATGTGTATTCATCAACATGCAGTTTGTAATTCTGTGTGATCTGTGTGAGACACGCACACAAATACTTAAGCAAACGTAAACAGATGAAACACACACGGTCCGCTGGGTAGGTCGGATCTGATTGGGTCAGAGCAGAGATAACTCAGGGTCAGTTGGGGGAGAGAGATAGAGATAAAAAGCAAGATGAAGAGACAAACAAGAAGAAGGCTGGAAAAAAATGAGTAAAAACACTGTAAAGTAAGATAAATAAGGAGATTGGAGGAAGGAAATGAGAAGCCAGCTTTGGAAATTGGACCTTTTACATGCAAACACTTATTGCCTGAAGTGAAGGAACCACACTGAGGTCACTGAAGTCTGAGCTGATGTCTGAACCTGAATTATTGTTGTATTGGTAATTGAGGTTATACAAAATAATGAGAGTGAGTGAAGGAAGTCAAATATGAGAGAGAGAGAAGAAGATAAAGAAGCAAACAGACTGACCTCTCTCATCTTGTTATTTTGATATATCTATTGTCCTGCAGTGAAGAGCTCAACCAGCCCTGAGCTGCCTGCAGGAGCAATCTGCAACTCTCCTGCTCCACAGCTCTATCTCTGCGTGAGAGTGTGTGTGTGTGTGTGTGTGTGTGTGTGTGTGTGTGTGTGTGTGTGTGTGTGTGTGTGTGTGTGTGTGTGTGTGTGTGTGGTTTTGTCGGTTTGCCCACAAGGCTGTACAAACAAGAGTAGGTGTACTATGATTTATCTGAGACTAGATAGTGAGTGCTTGTGTCTGTATGTGTACCAAACATCTGGACAGCTGCATATGTAACAAAACATAAAATAGATTATAAAAGCAAAGCAACATTGAAGGTGCTGTTTAGTTTAAAAATATGTATCAACATTGCAATCGTAGGAGCATAAAGAAAATATTTAACTACAAGAGCCTTTCTGGGTCTTTCTGGGTGATCGGACTTTCAACTATTTCTTACTGATATTAGTATTGTTTTTTTTGCCCACATCAGGTGTAGTGCTGCTTTGCACCAGGAATGAGGCAAAGAGACGGTGAGAAAGCAACAAGGAGGGGCTTAGGGGTAAAAAAAAAGACTTGAATTTGAAGTAAAAATTTGTTAAGGTCAACAGGGGGAAAAAATGCTCCAATCCTGAATACTAAAGCACATTTTACATCCTCACATTTTGAAAATCTTTAGGCCAGATGGGAAGCTTTAGTGAGCCAGATGTGGCCAGTGGCACAATAGTTAAAGTTCACTGTTAAGAGTGTGCTGGGATAACTATATGCTTTATATTATGTATATATAATAACAACTAATATTTGGTTAAAAATAAATAAATTGCTATTCAGTTAACACAACACAGACACAGCTTCTTATTGAGTACCCAGATTTTCCGCTATACATGATGTCATTATTTATTCACTTATCTATTTGCATTGCACTTTTACTCTGTCATCAACACATCTCTCATCCATAACAACATTTGCTGCATCACAAATTAAAGATACACATAATGACATCTAGACATTAGGTGAAGACATCTGTCCACTTTAAACTTGGACAGGTGTTTGCCTCAAAGGTACAGTGTGTAGAATTTAGTGTTATCTAGTGTTGAAATTTCATGTTGCAGCTGAACACCCCTCACCCTCACCTCACCCTCCAAACATGAAAAAGAACCTGTGGTAGCTTCAGTTGTCATAAAAACTCAAAAGGTGTTTAGTTTGTCCAGTCTGGACTAATGTAAAACACATGGCGGCCTCCATAGAGAGGGTCCCCTCGATGTAAATATTAGGAATTTAAATATAAAGGACCTTTTCTGGGGTTAAGAAAACTAAAATAATACAATTTTGATGAAATGAACAAGTGAAAACATTATGAGGATTATTTTACATTAAATATCTGCCAATAGTTCCCTTTCTCCTAAATCTTACAAACTGGACCTTTAATTCACAGCGTGTTAGCCTCAGTTCACCTTCACATATGTCTTTTCAATGACCTGGTATGCTTTTGTCAAAGTTCTAAAAGTCTCTCTTATTCAGAATACACCTTAACATTGTGCCCCATAGCTTACCTGGCAGTTCTGTGCTTACTGCTCCATTCTAAATCTCAGAACTAATCCAGTTAGCATTCATTTTCCAGATGTACTGAAGATGACATCATCGCCTTCTTCTTCTGGATACTTTGTCTCAACAAAGTCTCTCTCTTCCTCTTCCCCTCTCCATTTGCTTTTCTTCTCCTCCGTCTCCCCCCTCAGCCATGTTTCGAAAAAAGTCTCATTCATATTTCAGAGGCATTTCAAAGTAAAATGTGTGTTGGCAAAGTACACAGCATTCAGGCTAAATTTAACACTGCTGAGGATTCCTGTGCATCTGTATGAAGGAAAGAAAGAAAGAGGATTTGCTGTGGTGCAAAATGTTTGTAACCTCATTGGAATAATGTTAAGCGTATAATGCAACATCACTTCCCCATGACAATTTCCCACACACACACACATTGTAGGACAGATTAAGAGATCCTCTGTCTTTCTTTCCCAACCATCATCTGTCTACATCTGTTACAGTCTGTCTGTATTCCTTGTCTTTTGCTATTTTCCTCTTTTTTCCTTCTTCTCTCTTCCTCCCACTCTTGTTTTCTCTCATTCATTTCTTTGCTTTGCTTCTCTTCATCTTTCATACACTTGTCTCTCCCTCTCTCAATTCGATATGCTGTATTTTGTGTGTGTGTGTGTGCGTGTGCGTGTGCGTGCGTGCGTGCATGTTTGTGTTTTTTGTGCATGTGGTAGGGGGCCCATGACCTAGTTAGAGACTCACCTCCTAATTCATTGTGAAATTGGCTCTGTTCTCCAAAGACAGGGACTCGATGAGGTTACTACAACCTCATGCACACACACGCACACACACACTTCCTATTAACATGACTTTGCAACTTAAATAGAAAGCTAGGCAGAGAGATGGTAGGAGACTGAGGGGGAAGGAGACAAACATCACCAAGAACAGAATATTCTGCTGTTGTTTTGGGATGTTTGAGAGTAAGAATTCATTTATCTAAAAGTTAGAGCTCCATGTTTATCACTCTTACTTTCAAAAGAGGAATGATTCCGATTTTAGCCTTCGTTGTCTGGGTTTGCTTCCCCAAAACATGGGGGATGGGCTCGGGACGCAATTGTATTTCTAAAAAAGGTCATGGCATCAAGGTGCCAGAAGCTGTCTCCGCCCCGTCAGTGATAAGGGCTGAACATCTTATCTAAACTCAAACTGAAAGACAGTTCTTATACTGTTTCTCTGCCAACAAACACTTTCATTAATATCATTTCTAACTTCCCAAATCCATCTTTCATAAAGATATTATATCTGAATTCACTCTGGGAAACGTTTGCATGTTAATTATGAGAGATTTTCTCCCAAGTGTCTGTTCACACCTGGTATTAAAATTCATGGAGGAACACTGAGAAGATTACTAAACTGTACCTCAATATATTTTTTTTAAGTGTTTGCAGCAGTGAATATTATGGTCATAAATGATCATTACTGGTTGTGATTATGTTAAATTGCATCTGAATGTGAGAGAAACTGTGAGATTTTAGAAGTTGTGAAAATTCACACCTCAGGTGTGGTGATGGTTAATGTTCAGTTTTATAGCAAAATGTATTTTCCCAAATGTCGTAAGCCTTGACGTAGTTTGAAAGAATACAATGAGAGAGAGAGAGAGAGAGACGTGTAAATACTGAAATAGCTGTGAAAGTACGAATGAGTCAAATCACCTGCTACACTCATCGTTACTTGTACATCATCACATTTAAGTTTATTTCAATATTTTAGGATCCTCTACTTTACTTTTCAATCGTGTAGTTGACTGCTTTATTCTCCAGCATAGATAAAGTACTACATTGTTTCATAAAACGTTTCCTTTACTTCAGTTCATTCTGTTTTAAAACCTTCCTCACTAGGAGAAGGACAGTATTGAAGATGAAGTTTTTCATGACTTGTTTTTCTCCTGTCGTCCTCTGTTATACTTAACCATGGTCTGACAGGCTCTCCAAATGAAATGGCAAAATGGATCATTTGTAACAGAAGTGATTTCTTATCCAAGGAAACTATTCGTCTGGGCCTTACAATGCTTTAAATTGACATATTCAGGAAAGGTTTCACTGAACCATCCAGTCTGACCTCCTCTCTGTATAGACTCTGTGGCTCCATAACAGCTCAGCAGTATTTCTTTCTTTGCCAGAGGACTCTGTATTGTGATTTGAGAAAATGAACTGGACTCTATGGCAGAACACAGAGACGGAAGCAGGTGAAGTATAAAAGGATTTATTGGGAGAACTGGCAACAGGATCTGAGAATGTGAGCTGGAGTACAACAGTCCAGGAAACAGGACAGGTTAGTTTTCCAGAATCCAAATTTAACCAAGTGAGCAGAAAAGGCAGCAGAGCAGGGGAGGCTGAGCGTGGTAGGTGATATTGGCACAAGTAGACAACTAACAAGTTTTAGTTCAAAAACAAAATACAAAACTTCAGGGAGCAGGGACAAAGAAGGAGTTAGTAGCGTTTCTGCAAAGGACTGTATGTTAAGATGCTCCCCAGAAGTGAAGCCAAAGCGTGTTGATCATCCCCTTGTGGCTGGCTGCAGTACATGTCATCAACCCTGCCTCCTCCATGTCAGCAGATGGGACATGGACAATTTAAAGGTCAAATTGCATGTGTAGAAGACAATTTTCTTGAAGATGCTCTCTTTCATTTACACAGTTGTTTGTTCAAGTGTTTTTTTCCGTATGTCTGAGTTTAAGTATTTGACATCATTAAAACTGGGAGAAATGCCATGATTGACAGCTGAGAGTTGAGCATGTGTATTGGTGGGACCTCACTACTGTAGCTCCATCCGTCCATTGCTAGTGAACAGACTCTGGAAGACAGACTCCAGAAGTGGAGATGTGGCGTCCATCTTTATAGCTACCCTTGACTCTAAATAGTAAGAATGATGAGCTGCTGGAGTCTTGTTGGCTGAACTGGTCTTATCTTCTGTTTCTAGCTTGTTGAGGTGATTAGGTGATTGTGGTAGTAGACCATGCCATGAGGCTCTCACCACAGCAGCCAGAGACAAACCATTCTTGTTTAAGCATCTTTATTAAATCAAAAACTCTCCACGTCACTCTCTCTCCTTCCGTGAAGTCTGTTAGCTTCGCTCATGTGTCTCTTTCCAGCGTCTGTCTCAGTCCTTAGGTGTCTCTCGAGGAAGCTCAGCCGCTGCCTTTTAAACCTGAGGATCATCAGCTAACAGCTTTCATCTGTGCTGATTGATCGTCTGTGGTGCAGGTGAAGGTGCTCTCCCAGTGATGTGGCACAGACAGTGTGTGGACAGAACAACAAACAACATGGAGGAGGCAGTGGGGAAACACAAAAGAAGTGGGGCAGGATGATATCATCACCACACTTAGTTACTGAAAAGCCAACATATGTTTGTTTTAACTTTCTTAAATGCACCCTGTGTTTTATACTGTAAAGAATATGATATAATACAATTCGTCTGTGCCCTGCAGGGGGACACGTTTTCAAAACTGCAGGCTAAGGTTATACTGATAACCTATAGTATACCACCTGAAGACTCACTTTGTAGTACAGAGAAGCACAAACCATGCACTACGGATTTTGTTGTTAAAATGGTAAACAACCTTAAAACAAACTGCAATAACCCATTTCCTACTCCTGCTTTCATTTTATTGAAGACTGCAGTGGAATATCAGACAGCACAGATGGATTGTTTCAACTCACAATGTCCTTGAACCGATATATCATGGCACTGAAATTGAGGTTGTATGTTGCCTTATCCAACCCGCCCACATTCTAGTTGTTATTTAATTCAGTCTACCTATAAATAAGTAATCTAAAAGATCAAAGAGGGAGGTGAAATAAGAAACTGGGTGGTGCACCATCACTTTGTTTATTAAATATATCTATTTTGGATATCACTACAGCTCCACTATATCGACACATTGTGGCTCAAATTAGTAAGTGTGCATAGGCAACTGATTTCAAAATCATACAAGCAAATGTAAATCATAGTTGAAAATTTCTCCTTACTTTTCTTACTTTCCGTGGTTTTGTTTGTTTGGGACCCTATTAAGTAGCAAATACTGTCCTGAATAACTAATGCATTGCTTCATAAAGCTACACTTCTTGGTTTTCCTCTAGAGTAATTCAGAACAGAAGCACTTCTATAATGTTTCATTCGACCAAAGACTCAAAATAAAATAACAAGACTGAGAAAGAAAAGCCAACTGATGATAACCAGAAGTACTGAATTTTTGACTAGGTGATGACACTAAAGAAAAATGGCGTCACCAAAGTTCAGGTCATTCACTTCCTTACTACAATAACATAGTAATCCATTCAATAGTTCTCAAGTATTTGACATTTCAGTAAACTTTTCGCAACCTGATGGTTGAACTAGAAGAAGTCAGATAATTCTTACAGTTGATTTTATTCTAGAGCAAATTTGTTGACCAACCGACTGACAGCCCCATCACTAGAGCTGTGAATATGGATGAAAGCTCAAATCTCTGGTGACACTTGAGATTAGAAGATTGGAGGTCAAGGTCATGTCTCTAGTCTGGCAGATGTCCACCTCGCTGTATTAACCATCAGCAAGGCACTGAACCCCTGTTGTACCTGCTCTGACTTTTGACCTCTGTCTGAAACAAGGAGTCCAATAAGACCTGTTTTGCTTATTAAAATCACTGCACATATTTGAACCTTATATAGAAACTTCCTCATCATCAGGATAATATCCACTGTGGATACATTCATTCCTTTAGGTTTGCTAGAGTTAGTTATTCAGCAGCACATGTAAAGTGCTCTATTTCAATGTCCAAAGCATGTGATCAGAAGCACATGGTCCAAACAAGCTTTTGTTTTGTTTTTGTTCTTCTTACTTAAATGCGGCTGCAACACTGCTTACCCCTGAAACTCCAGAAGTGTTTTGTGGACTCAAACACTTCACCCACCCTTCCTTCGGCATAGTGGTGATTAGATAATGAGTGAATTTTAATTTTTCTGTGAACTATCCCTTTAAAGCCAAGTTAGCTTGCACCTATAGGAATATTGCTATAATAATGTTTCTCTGCAAAGGAAACTGTTTCTTTTTACACACAAGCCGACCAGTCTCAATAACGCATCCATAACAATACACTGAAATACTGCACCTATACCTTCAGACCAGGTTTTTGTGTTTCAGTCTCTTTCCACTGCCTCAACAATATGCAAACAATGCTCCTGACCACTCCTCATTCTAAGAGCAACCCACCCATGGGGGCTCAGGTGGCCGCAAGCATATTTGTTATAGATTAAGCCATTTTCAGACATGAACTTGAAGAAATTGTCAGTAAAATTGAGTCCAGACATTCTTCAGACATTGCCTTTCAAACACGAAGAACACAGTAAGTTCACAACAG
The DNA here is from genome assembly GCF_024713975.1 of Paralichthys olivaceus. NCBI lineage: Eukaryota > Metazoa > Chordata > Actinopteri > Pleuronectiformes > Paralichthyidae > Paralichthys > Paralichthys olivaceus. The sequence continues at coordinate 6,993,201 of NC_091101.1, forward strand.
AAAAATGTCTGGAACCTTCAGGCAACGGTGTCGTTTCTGTGAGAGCTCGCAGGAGGCAGGACGTGATGTATAAATGTTATTGTTTGCAGCCAATCATTGCTCTCGGCCCTCATCCATCTTCTATCTGGCTTTATGTACTTCAGGGACAAACACAGCACTGAGAGCACAATATGTCTCTTTCTCTGATGATTAGCTTGGACTGGCTGAAATGCAAGTCAAATGGGTTTAGGATGATCAACAATGGTCAGTTGAATTCAATTCATTTTAATCCAGTTTTATTTGTATAGCGCCAAATCATAATATACATCATCTCAAGGCTCTTTAAATGAAAGGTAAAAAAACTTTAAAATCTTATTAATATAGAGAAAAAGTTCCCACAATGAGCAGCACTTTGGCGACTGTGGAGAGGAAAAACGTTCTCGTTAACAGGGAGAAACCTCTAGAACCAGGCTCAATGTGGGCGGTCATCTGCCTCGACCGGTTGGGGTGAGAAAAAAAAAAAAAAGAGAGAGAAGGACTATGAGAGAAAAAAGTGACATAGTTATTGACATGTATTATAAATAAATAAATGAGTGTGGGGGGGACAGAGAGACAGAGAGAATTGGAGAAGTGCTCAGTGGATGATGGGAGTTCCCCCAGCAGTCTAGACCTATAGCAGCACAACTAAGGACTCACCTGATCCAGAACTAACTATAGGCTTAATCAAAAAGGAACGTTTTAAGTTTAACAAAGTTTAAATGCAGGTGTCTGTTTCCCGAACCCAGAGTGGGAGCTGGTTCCACAGGAGAGGAGCCTGGTAGCTGAATGCTCTACCTCCTGTTGTACTCTTACAGACTCTTGGAACCACAAGACAGCCTGTGTTTTGGGAACGAAGTGAGGCTTTTTACAGACTTCCTGGGACATCCTGAGTTACACTAATCTAGTCTAGAGGTAACAAATGCGTGTATTCGTGTCAGCAAATAGACACAGAAGACTCAGGGGACAGAGCAGACGTTTTACATCATTCCTATACTTTGAGACATTGAACTTTAGTGTTTGTCCAAACTTGCATCCTTGTATTTGTGCATGTGTGTGTATGTATTTGGTTGAAGTGACTTGATATCCTTTGTTTTCTTCCACTTGAAACATGATTTAACATGATTCAGCCACTGGTCTGGAAAATAAGAGAGTCAAGGGGGTAATTATGTATATATACACACACTCACTGTCACACACACACACACACACACACACACACACACACACACACACACACACACTGTCACTCTCACACACACACACACACACACACATTCATTCTGTTCACCGATGTTGAAGAAGGGCACAGACACGTGTTTTTCACCTCAACACAGATAAACTTGCTGAAAAGACCATGAATGTTAACTCTCTCTCCGTGTGTCTGGCCTTTTCTCTCTCTCTCTCTCTCACTCTCTCTCACACACACACACACACACACACAGGCAGAGCTAGGGAAAAACCCAGTGGTCAAGTTAATTGCATTAGTCCACCTTAAGATGCAGACCCTTCTGTCTCTCACACATCGATACCTCTGACAGAGAGGCAGGCCGAGGAAAACAAGAAAACGTACAAAACAAGAAAGAGGGAAGAAAAAAGTCAGAAAAACAAGTAAAATAGTGGAGTGATTATGCAGATATATTTACGGCAGGTTAGCCACAGTGAAACATTAATATCACATTTGTTAACTCTGAGAGACTTTGACTAACTTTATCAGAGCATTATAATATGTGTCCTGAAGAGAACTGGACATTTCATCATGTTTCCTCCGTTTCACACAGAAATCCAATATGCAGAGAATAAAATGAGTTTACCAAGCAGAGCGCACTCACTCTCTACCATACTTAAAAAATACTTTGACAACTAATCCAAAAATAAGGTAGTGATCTAACAGTCACTTCCTAATGCAGGTTGAAAAGTAAATGTCAACCCTTCATAAAAAAATATTTTGACTATATTCAGTGTGCCAGCGTATCAGATGAGCTTTGTAAATCAAATGATTCCTGATCCTTTATAATAGGGTGTCACAGAAGAATATCATTCCTTAAAGTAGACCTTTTTATAATGGTGGAATTGAAAGACTCTAATCCAGCTGTTATCTGCGGACCTGATAGAGTGAGAGAGCAGCAGTGTACTGGTCCTCTGTCCCGCAAGGTCCTGACATTTCACAGCAGGAGCAGTCCTAATTATTAACATTAATTGCCACTTCATTCCCATCACGTATTTCAGTTGCAGTGCAGTGTCAAGATCATGACTCACTGCATGGGACACCAACATATAACAGTGCTAACAGCATGTATTAAACCAAACAGTGATTTTTATACAACTAAACTGCAATGGAGTGCAATTGCTGGCCAGATAATGTAGATATAGAATAGAGGCAACTTATTGGCAATGTGTCTTTGTAGCGTGGTTAAGGTGGATGGTACAGACACACAACTGTGACACCACAGACCAGGGTTCAAAGTGTCTGTGTCACTGTAAAGTTTAAGTCCCTGAATATAACCGTAAAAACACTGCTCCAGGTTAAATTGTACTGCAAGACTGGATATTGTATTTTACTGATATTAAGTCTCAATGTATTTTAGTGTTTATAAAAACATGTTTGCTGTTGCAGTTTATGTGTATAGAAGAATTATTTTAGTAGCCAGCATTAGCTTATATATAAGAAAGTCACCCAAATGTATTGTTGTTTTGTATTTTTAAGTTTTTGTTACGTCTTTGATTGAGGTTATATACCAGTATAAAAGAAAGAAATTGAAAATGTATTTGCATTACATTAAAAAAAAAACAGAGGGAGGAATAAGTGCTGTAAATATAGATGAACAGCAGAATCTTAAGAGCTTGTTTTCAATGCAGATCAAATGTTTCAACTGCAGAATATGAGACAAGGGTTTCTCTAGCAGGTGTTTTATCCACAGTTATTAAGTATAAGTATATTAAGTATAATCAAAAACCAACATCCCAATGTCAGTCCTTTTCTTCCTGAACTTCACCATCAGATCAGAATCCATTATCACAAGCCAGAGAGATGCTCTGATATGAATAATGAGTGGAGGTTAAACTGCTTCTTTTTCTGTCAGTTGTTGCTGTGTTTTACTTTGTTGAAAAATTCTCCTCATTAGGTTTCAAATGGCCATTGTGTGCTCCTCAGTTTTCTATTTCTATTTTAATCCATCAACTTTCTTCTTCTGGTACCTTCTTTCATTATGTCTCTCCTCTGTCATCTTTGTCTGTCTCTCCTTTCAAAGGGATCTTTCATTTCATTGCCTCTCTTTACTTCTGCATTAGCCCTATATTTAATTATTATTATTATTAAATTATGAAATTGCCCTGCTCTTTAGTTTTGTCCTTATATCGATCTTTCTCTTTTGCACTTGGCTGAGATTTGCATCCATAAAAGCAAAATGTGACATAAGAAGCATGTGACTCCACTGACGAGACAAAGTTGTAAGTAAACACCAGATCTGTGTGGGCCACTAAAAATACACGTCAGGCATGCCTCTGTTATAACATGATACACTTTGAGGTAGGGTTGGCTGAAACTTTTGTTATCTTATTTGAGGCAGTGCACATTCATGTCTATTAGAGGGCGGAGCTTTGACCCTAGGGCTTTTGGGATGGGGTGGGAAATATCTGTGTAATTTTTTCAAAGTGCAGAATGCTCTTGCTAGCTTTTCCAGGATTACCAACCCTACCTTTAATGTCAGATTTCCATCCTAGTTTCTGCATATTTTCCACCTTTATCGAGTTTTCAGTTCAATACTGCCAGCACCATCAACTGTTCCATCAGGACACACATACCTCCATCATTTGCGTAAAGCAGTGGTGGCTCATAGCATACATTATTGTTTTTGGGACTTTCTTTTGATTTCCTGGAAAATTGTGTTATTTTGTTTTCAACCTTGGATGAAAACTTGATTATAATTGGCCATGAGGCTCAGCTGGAATTAATTATAATAACGTGTGTGTGTGTGTGTGTGTGTGTGTGTGTGTGTGTAATTTGTTTATGTTGTAACTGTAAGCTTGTGTGTGGCTGACACACACTAATAGTCAGAGACAGTGTGATTCACAGCTGCAAACACAAAAACCCTCTAGTATCGCTGTGCAAACAGGATGTCAGTGCATGTGTGTGTGTTCGTATGGGCATCTTTAATTGTGTGTGGTGATTCTGTGCTTTTTCTGCTGACACATATACATGTGTCACTGCCCCCCCCTCTCCCCCCCACCCTTCACAGAGAATGTACTCTTACTGACTCATTTAATTTGATAACAATAATTACAAACCACTGAGCAGATCATAATTAAATTATATGATTATTGAAGTGTTTCTTTTACCTTTAATTTCTGCTCAGAAGTGTTTGTTTGTTCATTATAAACATCCAATTGACTCCCAGTTTTCTGCTGTTATCTAATAAGCCGCAATAGGAGCAGTTACAGGGTCAAGTGCTTTGTGCAAAAACATTGGAACAGAAGTTGCTGACCCTGGATCAGTGTCTGGCATCACTACCTTACTTGCACATAGTGTGAAAAACAACAGAAAATAGGGGTTGATGGAAAATAACAAAATAACAAAAGCAGGTGTTGAAAAAAAGAAAAAGGCAGAAAATACACATGGGAGAGATGGGTGGTAATAGAGCAGCAAAAGCAAAACAAAATTTATTATAAAACATGCCAGTGTAACCTTTCAGCAACCTGAATATCTTCGTGCGAGACTTAATCTGACTGAGAGTAATTTGTATCTTTGCAGCAAGGGAGAGAGGACGGGGGGAGGGTTATTTCTACTGCAGTCAGATGAATTTATCATGTTCTCTCTGGCTCATTGGTAAGTGAGTAGCCTGCATGTCTGTGTGTGTGTCTTACTGGATGTCGTTTGTGGGTGTGTGCATCCCTTCTGATTCGGCCAGATGGTCTGACCTACAACTTTACTTCTCTCAGCCTCTGCTTTGAATTTGAATTTGAATTCCGTCCTCTTCACAAGAAATCCATCTGCCTTACCCCTCCTTCTGTGATACACTTACACTATTCCACTTGGGCCTGTGGCAATGAAGTTTTTTCATGCTTCCATCCACCAATTGTTTCCACTTATTCAGGCTCAGGTCGCAGAGCTAGTCACCCAAGTTGGGTATACAAGACATCCTTACCCACACTTTCAGCTCTTCCTTTGGGATCCTGAGGTGTTCCAAAGTCGTCCCTCCAGCGAGTCCACCCCTGGTTCTCCCCCTGGCTGGGCTTGCTGTGTACCTCCAATAGAAAGGAGGCATCCTGATTACCAACCCAACTGTCCCATTTTGACGTGAGGGTGCCATGGTTCTACTCTGAACTCCCCCTAGATGTCTGAACTCCTCAATGCATCTCAGAGGCTGAACCCAGCCACCTCACCAAGACAATGAATTTCAGCTGCTTGGATTCACGATTTCATTCTTTTGGTCACTACCCAGAGCTCATGGCCATGGGTGAGGGTCAGAACATTGATCAACCGGTAAATTGAAAGCTTTGCTTTGGAGCTCAGCTCCCTATTAACTACAAGGGTCCAGTACAATGCCCACATTACAGCTGATGCTGCACCAACCTGTCTTTACATCTCACACTCCACTGTCTCTTCACTTGTGAATAGATCCCAGGGATTCTTACACTTCCTCACTTGGAGCAGCAACTAACCTCCAACCTGGAGAGATCAATCCACCATTTTTTGACATAGACACTTGGCCTTAAACTTAGAGGTGCTGACTCTCATTCTGGCCACTTCATACTCGGCTGCAAACCGCCCCAGTGCATACTGGAGGTTATGTCCTGATGAGGCGAATAGAACCACCATATCAAGCTGGACTCACCATTGATGGTTCAACTGTCTTATAACCTCAACAAAATGGCATCTCGCCACCATGGTATTTTTAATAGTTGTTTCATTGCAGGCCAGAGAGGACTTCTTCTTTCAGTTCACTTTTTCTTTTGAATGAGGTTTCAGCCTCTCAGCTCACACACCACAAACATGTCTGTGTAATACTATCTCTGTCAGAATTTGGTCTTGAGAAAGGACACCAAAACTCACTGAAGAGCATTAACTGAACCCAAGAGCATTTGCTGCGATTGACCTTTTTCTTCACTGCAAGCATATCCCCACAAACTAGACACACTGGCTTGTCTTAATCATTTAATCATGAATTTCTCTTGGAAAGGGCGACTTCAGGCATTTACTTTTCTTGACAGTCGACATGATGCTTTATTGGTGATGACACTTAACAGCTACGTGTTGCATTCAGCCGGCCTGTGACCTGACAGGAACACAGCTGGGGACCGCGCTGAAGGGCATGCTGAATATTTGCAGAGAAAATTAAAGGCATTTTTTTGTATTGCTAACTTTTTGTTTGTGTGTTTGTTTTTAAAATAATTATAAAAATAATACTAAATATAACAAACTGTATTTGTATATAAGTTGTTATACATTGAATGCAGCTCAAAGTGCTTTACATACAATATAGATAAAATAAAAACATGTTAAAATTCATTTAAGAGAACAGATTTTATAACATATGAACATTTTTAAAATGACATTTAAAAGAAAAGGAAATCAAAATAAATAAACTTAAATATGAAAACAGAAAGAAATAAAGAGTTAAAAATTAGCTGAAGTAAAGAGAAATGTTTTTTTTTATTGAGAGGCCGTACACAGTCCAGAGTGTATAAGGTCTCACCCCCCTGGTCTGGAGTGAAAAAATAAATGAGTTTGGTGACCACCTTACTTCTCCTCTGCCACTTCAATCAGGTTTATCCTCTTGTCAAAAAGGAAAATATAAATCTAGTTGGCTCTGGAGAGTGGATGCCTTCTGCTTTTGCATACATTTCTAGTCAACACACACATGTTGTCATGTCATTGCTGTATTTATGCAAGCATATAGTTATGCAGGAATCTTTGCTGTTTTCGCTTGTAAATGAAGACCCTGTTCTCTCTCACCCAGTTACTGTTCTAGTAAAGACTCCTGGCACCTGCTCATGGTTCCTCTGTGACCAACGACCAACTAGTCTCAAGTCGACCTCTCTCAGCTTTAGGGTCTTGAACTTAATGAGTATTTGTGAACACATGGGACAGGAAAAAAAAACACATTTGATTTTAATGACCCCAAAGCGTGTTCTCTCATGTCACTCTGAGGACAAACTAAATAATTAGAGCTCCGCTAAAGGAGACTAACAGTGTCACCTCGCTGCTTTGTTCCATCTGCCTCATCTGTGTCCTGGTATGTTTAAACACTGCAGCTGCGAGAGAGAGCTGCAGCTATTAAGACTTGTGGTCTTCTTACTATCTTTGACAGCCAACAGCAGGATCACAGACAGTAATTGATGCTTGCACTGACACTTCACACATACACAAAGGAAAATGAGAAAGGTCTCACCTTGTCTGCTGACAACCATAACAAGGATTATACTAATCCCCAGCTGGTAGCTCTTATTTACAGTAAGCAGCATTAGCCTACTGACATCATGTAAACACAACTTCTGGCCTCAGAGCAGCGTACACTTCAAAAACACAGCAGCATGAAGACGAAGGTTCTGAGGTGGGATGATGTTGATCCAGCATGTTAACTTTATATTCTGTGATTCCACGTCGGACACACTCTGATAGGTGAAAGGAAAGAGGCAGAAAGACGAGGGACGGGGGAAAGAAAAGGGCCCACAGACACAGACACAGACACAGAGACAGAGAGAGAGAGAGAGGGGATGTGATGAAATGTGACACAGGTCATTACACTGGACTTAATGAAGCCTGTTTGCCTTGATAACCACACATTTCATTAACTGCTGCTACATAACACCCTGTTTGCTCCTGACACATATGCACATACACCACCCTCTGCCCATTGTGTGGGACCATGGAGTGAGACATTAGGTTAGGTGAGAATGTGATTAATGAGAAGCCAATTAATTATAGGCAATTACAAGCACCCCTCACCACCTTTGTCTCATTCTATTTATTATTCTCTCATCCTCTCTCTCTTTCAAGTCAGTCTCCTTGGTGTTCACACTTTTTATTTTGTTATCACATTATATTTATGAGTTTGTCCGTCTGTCTGCCAATCTTATTGCCATGAACAATATATTTTAGGTCTGGTAAAAGGTCACTATGATATCATGAAGCACATTTTTGCCACAAATTAAGAATTTATTTTATACTGATTTTCATACAAATTAATATTCTATACTGTAACATCCTAATGTTTTGCAAAAACCCTTTTCATGGGTTCAGAATAGAACATGCTGGGGAAAGTGTATTAAATTGAAACACAATTTAATCTTAATTTAAAAGCAAAAAAAATTGGTACCAGTTTTTGCAGTCTTGAATCAACAACCTATTATTAACGTACCAAGACAGTGCCAGATTCACACCTAAAATATTATCCAGGCTTCTCTGTTTTTGGGCTCACAAGGAATGATTCAGGCCAGTTCTTCACCTACACAGCTCTATAAGACCTTGTATGGTTATAACGGACCAAACAGATTCTAAGTATGATAATAGATTTTTTTGGAAGTGTTTGCTTAAATGTTTTCTCTGTGTCACATCTACTTTTTTGTAGCCTTGTGACAAAAGATTCAACCTGAGCCATCCCCTTCACACATGACACAACAATAACATAGAAGTTTGCATTTTACATGCACTATGCACCTTCAGTGTATCTTAACACTTTGTTCTATTTTTTCCTGTTTCGGATGTGTAAGTACAGTAATTGTGTATTGGGCTGAGTGCTGCCAAAACACAGGTATTATGTACTCGGTGCTGAATGCATCCTGTGTGGCTGCAGAGCTGCTGCTGTGCCCACATGCTGCTTTCAGTATGCAGCAGTATGTTACCTTGTGTTTCAGTTGTTTTTGCATTAGTTAAGCCACGCTAGTAAGATTTGCCCAGTTCATACTGAGCAGTATCTATAGTGTTGCAAATATCATAGGCTAAAGCCAGACAAGCACCCTGTGTGTCCAAATACACAATTTGGGAGCGCTGTGTCTTCCACTTGAACTGTGACACTGTACCACAGCAGGTAACAAAGGGCTGCTGTGCATCCAACATGCCGACTCATTTGTGGTGGCACTGACCAATTGTGACTATAATTAGCAGTAGAATAAAACAGATTGAGGCGGATTGAAATCAGTCATCCTGACACTGCACATTTAGACCCATTCGGGACAACAGCCATGTAAGTGTACCATGTAAGTGTTCTCACTGCCTATGTGTAACCATGCTGACACACAGCAAGACTGAGGGATGCTGTGATCTATCTAATCATTTCACAAATCTCTGTCTGTAGGCAGCATATTTCAAGAACAGTTCATTTCATAGGCTTCACTGCATAGAGCAGAGTTAAAGCCACAAGGCAGTATAGTGGTGAATTTGGACGATTCTAATAAACTGGCAAACAGTGACTTGCAACCTGTTGAGTAGTGCAGGTGCCGACTTAACGAGCAGCCTGCGGACCAAAGTCAGTCCATCTTCTTCTACGCTCTTAGATAACCTACAGGAACAGTGCCACTCTAACATTGAAAGTCAAAGTGTAAAAGTTTGCTATGCTTACACCGCAGGCATATTCCAGAAATCTCTGGAACACACTTGTCATGTGTGAAGGGCCCAAGTTGCAGTGTTTTCCAATATGTTTGATATTAATAAACAAGCAACCAGTACTCTGGGGCTCATCAAAGTTGTGTTGTAGATTACGACAACAGACCCTTCATGACAACAGGCACCCTCACAACAATGGTGACAACAACAGACTCTCCAGTTCAGGTTCTGCGTTCTGAGTCAAGCTTCACCGAACTTTGAACAATCAGGTGAAAGGTTCTTCTTGCAGCAGCGGTGGCACAGCTTCAGGGTTCGGTGCACTGGTCTTTACTTATCGTAGCCCAATTACTGCAGGTCACTGTTACAGCGACAGGAAGAAAGCTGCAGCCGGCATCACCACAGGCCAAGCGAACAACCCATCCCATACAGGCAGGGTTAGCACAGGCACTGCACTTGTGTTACCTAAAGCAGCAATCATGGCCAATATGCCAAAGTATTGTTGTTTGTGAAAATAAATAGAAGGAAATATTATCTTCTATCTGTCTTTTCTCTGCTGTACTAAAAACACAAGGCACCAAACTCCTTTACTCAAACTGACTGCAGATGAAGTAGGTGTATCAATCAGTCATGAAGACGTATGTATATTTGACAATATCAAACCACATTGCTGAGATTTATAGCCAGAACTTGTAAAGTGTGAAATACTTCAAACATCTTGTTCATGCTTTGATATTGTGCTACTTGTACATCCAGTGTTATTTGGTTGATCATTGCATGTTGCCTCAGTGGAATTTCTGCCTCTCCGTGTTTTCCACCTCTCCACCTCTGTGCTGCTTGTTATTAAACAGGCTGTTGCATGACTCAGAGCACATTGTTAGAACAAGGCTGGTGCTATTTTTTACCAGGATGAGGTTCTCCACCCATATAAATCATTAAACCACGATAGAGACTCAGTGCCTTGCTCTATCCTCTCTCTCTTTTTCTCTTTTCTCCACTTGCTGCTTCCATTCATCTTTTCCTCCATCTCTCCCTCCACCTCCACATCTCTAGTCTAGACAGAGACAGAGTTAAATGAAGGATGGATAGGCAGTAGTGGTTAGAAAAAGAGTGGTGAGAGAGATTGGAGTTGGAATTGAAGGTATTTTCAGGACCTGAATGCAGCTTCAAACAGGATTGAAACAGGCTGAGATTACGTTCAGCAAATAAACTCTAAATTAGGATTGTCACAGTTTAGACGCACTGATGCATGCTGGAGGAAAGAGGTGAAAAATAAAACATGAGTGATTGTTAAAGTCTTCAGGTTACACATATTTAGACACAGTTCAGGCATCCATACTACTGTTTCTGTGACCCAATTACTGTAAAGGTTCTATACACCCATTGTTCAGCGACACACACACACACACACACACACACACACACACACACACACACACACACACACACAGGCAGTGTGCGAAATACCCAGTGGCAATTGGGGGTCCCCCCTACCTAGCTCTCCAGTGTTATGAGTCACTGCTCATGTTAGTAACACCCGCTCTTTTCCATCATAATATGTCATGTTATGTGTGTTGGTAAAATATAGGACTCTTGTTTTTTGTATTGCAGTCACTCACATGTATCTGTTCTCCACCAGATCAGCTCTGGTTATAGAACTAGTTCTGCTCAGGAACTTTGAAACTTTGGTGCCACTCAGTAAATCATCCTGTGCTTCCACCTGTTTTAGGTCCAACCATTGTAATCGAGGACATGTTGTGAATGAAGATATATATGTGAGCATTTATATTGTTGCAGATATTTTTCTCATATTCTTAGATCCATGCATTCCACTATTGCTGATTATCACCAACATCTGCAAACACATACTCAATAAGACACTATTTTAGTGTTAATTGTTAATAAATAAATAGGACTCCTGCTGGTGGCCATTAGGATTTGTTACGCATATATAATTAACAAATCAATATAGCCAAGGGGTGTTAAAACGATTTTGACAGACTGTCTTTAGCCTAAGCATTAAATAATGATATACAAGCAGCTGGTCAGAAGGCCTCCCTCTTCACTTCCTCTTCCATTTCCTCTGCTGATCTGGGACCTGCTGATATTCTAGCTATAGGTGTCAGATGCCTACTGCTTTATGTAAACAGAGAGATAAAGAAATCAAAATTGTAATTAAAAAAAAAAAGATCTTGATCATGTCAAGCTGCTGAGTATTTGTTTGCGGATATGCTCCTAAAACTAGTTAGTTTCTCAATTTTTTTGATTCAGTATTAGTACTATCCACAAAATGTCAAATGTAGTTGTTTTTCTTTGATAAGAATTGTCTTTTATATAAAATGTAGCATGTGGACATGGAAGGGATTCTCTCTCTGTGTGTGTGTGTTGAAGTTCTCCACCTGTAACCATCCATGTGTTGTTTTCCCATCGTTATCCCACACGTAAATTCTGACATCTGTTTGAGAAACTGTCAGCACAATCAACTTCAATATGTTTGGACTTTGACGAGCTACACAACAAACACAGCACAGACAGAGAAGGCTGTTCATCTGACACGGCCCCTGAAATATTCACTTTAAGTCCACTTCTAAGTCAACGTGCAGAAATATGAAGTGGCTGCAGCTTTTCTGAAAGTAGACAGGGTTAGGGCCACTTCAAGGGAAATATCAGAAGAAAAGCAGTCATCATTTTAAGAGAAGAAATAATGATGTACATTTTCAGGAATCAAGTAATAATACTACAAGTTTTAAGTCATAATTATATGATAATAAAGTTGTAGTTTTACAGGAATAATGTTCTTATATTATGAGACAAAAAGTCTCCTTGTAATATATGACATGACTCTTGAAATCTCCAATTTTTTTTTCTAAAATATGGCCCATCTTCTCTGTAATATGTCATCCAGCAGCTCCACAGGATTATTTGGGGCTTTCACAGTTTTGCTAATTTATGCCCTATAGTCGTGACGTTTGGTTTTGGTTGCTGCCGCCCCAGTTGAAACTTAATGCTCATGACCGCAGCACAGATCCTCTCTGGTGACAATTTTAGTGTTTGGTCACCCACCAAACCTAACTTGAGTGGGATAAATCCATGTTTTGCTAATGTAATTGGGCAAAGGAACAGATATGAGCTGAACACTGGAGCATATTTGCACAGGCTCATCCAAACACAATATTACCAGTCTCTTAAATGATATTCTTCAAGAGGACTGCTTCTATAAAAACTACAGAAAATAGCCTAAATATATCTGAGCCAACCAGGGACTGAATCCATCCTCCCAAATGGACAATCTGTGTAATCTCATTATTTCAGCTGGGGTGAAAATGTTAAGAAGCCACATTTAGACATTTATCTTGTCGCTGTGTGCCTTCAGAGAGGATCCAGCTCAGCAGGATCAGCAAGACCACTCTGTGTCAGAGTACAACTGCAAACAAGCGGTACATGTGTAACTCCAGCCCTGTGAATTCTGGATTAGCACCTGGACTCCAATCTCTCGCAGGCAGGAAGAAGGGAGTAGACAGTTCCACATTGCCAAAAGAAGAAAATACTTTTTTTGTAATTTTTGTGTTGGTCGTAGGAGGTTGGGTTGTTTGGTTGGTTGTTTTTGGTGTGTTGGGTGCGAAATGGAAATTACTTGTTGCTATGTAAAAGACCATACTCTCAAGTAAAACAACAGTTATTATTATTTTAACTCCAACCATGTTCTTCATCGAACCTAACCAGACCTGTAAACCTGTTAGATATGGAAAGTGTTAGATTTTTGCAATAGGGATGTCGTTCTCTTGCCATCAGGTGAGAAAATGATTGCATATGTAATTCTCGATGTGTTTTACACAATGTGAAGCTGAAACTGAAGAGTCTTGAGAAATCACCAACCTGTATGGATTTATTATTCAAAGAAGGCACGGGGTCATAATAAGCTGGTTTTTAATTAGTAATTCTGGACATTGTGATGTAAAAGAAAATGTCCCACCAACAGTATTGCTTGGTTTATTACCACAGATGTATATGAGAAAAGTCCATCCAGTGGTTTTACAGGGTGATTTTTCTAACATTTTGTTTTCTTAAGTGTATGAGCTGTAGCAGATAGAACACTGTGGTAAGGATTTGCTGTAGCAGTGTATTTATGAGTACAAAATGAATGTGATTACTAGCATTCTGTGTTGTGAGTAGAATACTGCAGTATATTTGCATCAGGCTTTAATGAGCCACTACATCAGCAATTCTGCTTGATGTAGCGCTCCTACACAAACTGACAATAACATTCACTGCTTGTTATATTTTGAAAGTGGTCCCTGACTAACAGTGCAGGACGTATTACTGCCCTTGTATACGCCATCACTCGCACCACACACTACGTCCATGCATGTATAAACAGGCAGTGCAGGCTGCTGAATGGCGTCAGGTCACATATCTGACAAAGAGATTGATTGCTTGTTTTTACACATTACAAACACACCCAAGAAATATTGAATACACGACATGAGAGAATAGTGTTGAAGGTAATTGCAATCAGACACACAACAATACAAAGAGTGAGTGACTCACACACATGACATTTCAGAAACTGGCCTTTCAGACTCTGAATATACAAAGTGGATTGTGTGTTTAACAGTGCACTAAATTTGAGTTGTAACATATTGCATTAATAAGTGTCAGTGTATAGAGCTAGCAGAGCCTGTGGCTTGGTTTTACTATTCATTCAGAATGAGAAAACAGTCTTCAAAGGTTACAGTCAGACGGGAAGTCATATCAGTTTTATTATGTGATTGGAGCCGTATTAACGACTCTTTCTGTCAACGTGGGTGGGCACCATCTGACTCTCTCAGCCTTTATTTTAGAGGAGCCACATTTCTGAATTCTTCAACACACGTAGAAACACAGAGTCAGTTCTGCAGCTCAGGCACGCACAGTAGTTTCATGGCTTTAGGCAACAAGGCACAAGCAGATCTCTCCAACATCAACACCAGTTGCTCATCTGGTGGTTTTTTGCCTCTTCTTACTTTTGCATGCAGTACAGGAATGTTTAAATCACATCCAGAAGCAACCTTCAATGTAAAAACTGTAAGTTTGATTCTCAATTCAGTTAAGGGAGAGATTGATCCTAATAACCAGGAACAGTTGTGTAACCATCACATGTAAGCTCTGTCAGACTGGTTGTTATAAAGAAAATAAAAATGTCCAGTTAATAATGACAACAATCACAGTCTCATGCTTGGGACACTTGGGCCGACTTTCAAGCTAACATGCCATTTCAGTTATTAACACAATGCGACGAGAGACATACTATGTAAAATCTACCACTGCCTCTGCCTCCTCTTTCATATTAACATGATTTGATCGGCTAGCTCCTGCGCTTCTGAGTTTTGTTTGAACACAATCTGATTGGCTGGTGCCTTCATGCCGCATGAAAAGTTTAGATCTGTGGTCACAATGCAACGTAACCACGATGCAACGCCGCCAACACATGATGTCAACCCCATTCAAAGTTAAAGAGCAGTATTGTGGTTGATGCATCTAACATGAGTCACATCAGATCAGTCAGGACCACTCTTGTCAAAGAAATTTTCATTTGCCTCTGCATAAGTTACATTTGGCTGCATAACTCTGTTCTGGGACCTCCGTTAGTTCCTGTCCCTACATGGAAAGCTTAAGACGGGGAGAGCAGCAGAAAGACCCCGAGCAGGCATCAAGGCCAGCAGAACTGAATGAATCAAACACAGTATGAAGAAAGGGGGAGCTGGTTTGGAGGTGGGTTGTAAAATGGCTTGCAGAGGAAGCAGCAGGATGTGGGCTGACTTTGAGATCAGCTGCTGTGGCTGTCAGGTGAGCTGAGCTTGACTTCGTGGCCTGCCTGAACTAACGCTGCGCTCAATTACTTTGACTTCTTTACACGATGAAGATGCAAGATTTTAAAGAAGCATTTCATCTGAAAACTTTGGCAATGAGTGACAGAATGTGCAGAAATTGGCCAATACGGTTGTAATCTGTATATAGTATATTTGAACAGCTGCATGATCATATTACTGGTGGTTGGCTGTTTTATAGCTCCTTTACATAAAAGGGTTGCTTTGAAAAACCAAGACACAAGCATTAGACATATCATTACTCTTATAAATGTCAGAGCTCACTGTCATTTAGTCAAAACAGCCCGACTTTTGCAGCACAGCTGTGAAGCAGTTTACCAACAGTCCTACAATCCTTCTGTCAAACAAGCTGTGCAACATGCAGTCAGTTACTTGTAGACTTATTGTTATGGATGAGTCTGTGCCAGAACCAGAGACACTAGGCTCTTAATTAAATCTACATTTCACAGTAGTAGTTTTCCCGATATCTGCCTTAACCCTCTGAGATAAAATTTGTATAAACTATCAAAGCTATGAAAATAATAAGACACATCAGGGAAAGAGCCAAGACTCAACAGTGAGTTTGTCTCTTGGAATGTATCCTGTGTAATTTGTCCAGGAATAAAAAAAAAGAAACTAGCAGAACAGATAACTCTTTATTTGAGTAAAGAAACAGGGACTTTATCCAAACTGGCAGCAACAGACCACATCTCCGTTATCTTAAATTTTCTTACTTCACTTCATTGTTTCTACTCAATTTTACTTGTCTCTATCCTCTTTTCTCCCTTTTCTTTTTTCCGTTTCTCCTTCCCTCTAACTCTCTCTCACATATTATCGTTGGCACTTTTACTCATTGAAGGAAAAGACGTGGACACCAGTAAGGCTCTGTCTCCTCATCTTTCTTGTCCTTTCTCTCCTCACCTTTTGTCTGTCCTCTCACCCTTTACAGTTTAAGCCACATCCTAATTTCCTCCCCTCTGTGTTATCCCCCTCTCTCCTCATCTCACCCCTCTTGCATCTCATCCATCTCTCGCTGAGTGCCTGCGTCAGAGCAGATAAATGTTGGACAGATGTTATGTAGAAGTCTCGCCCTGGGTGGCATAACTAAATAAGAGTGTGTGTATTTGCCTCTGTGTGCTCGTCGCCTTGGGAGGCAACAACTAAATAAGAGAAGAAAAAAAACGCCTCAAGTTGTTTCCAATATATGCCCCCTGCCAGCCTCAGCTAAGTGTGTGTGTGTGTGTGTGTGTGTGTGTGTGTGTGTGTGTGTGTGTGTGTGTGTGTGTGTGTCATTGAGAAGATGTTTTACTTGTTAGTTGTTGCTCTGTAGCAGTGTGACGCTCCGATTAAAAAATGCTTTACCATCTGTCTACAGATCTGTTCAGAAAGTTTTCAGAACTCGTCATTTTACAATTGATACCTCAAAGAGGAAATGAAAACATTTACTGACCCTTTGACCCAGATTCTTTACTCAGTACTTAGTCAGAGCGTATGTGGTAGCGAATACAACCTTGTGTCTTCTGAAGTATGACACAACAAGCAATGCACATTTGGATTAAGGGATTTTCTGACATTCTTCTCTGCAGATCCTCTCAAGATCTGTCAGGTTGAATGGAGACAGTAGCTGCCATTTGCAGTTCTCTCCAGAGTTTTAGTTCAAGTCATGGCTCTGGTAACTAAACAACATTCACAGAGTTTTGCCTAAGCTACTACTCTGTTGTCCTGTTGGAAGTTGAAGCTTTACTCCATCTGAAGTCCTGAACACTCTGGACCTGGTTCTCATTAAAGACATCACTGTACTTTGCTCTGTTCACTTTTCCCTTAACCCCTGTCCCTCTGCACCTGCAGCAGCTAAACCACCCTCACATTACAACGCTGCCACCACCATGCTTTACTGTTGGGATCATACTTGTGATGAGTGTTTCCTGGTTTCCTCTATTTTGATTAAATCGTAAAGCTTGGGATGATGGGAGATGTTGTCTTTACCACCATTTCTGATGGAAAGCCAGAGGTAAAGAGAAAATCACACAATTATTAGGTGACCAAAGTCAAACATCATGTTACTTTGAATACAATTGTGGATTTCTTGGGTTTGAACATTGTCGGAAACACAACAAACTTTGATCTACAACTTTTTAGACATTTTACTGAACTGTCACATATAAATATTATAAGCAGAGTAGAGTGTCCAGACCAGTCAGTCAATCAGGTCCCGCTCAGGCTAACATTGTGACCTGTGCCCTTCTGATGATGTATTATAATTGTATCCTCCTCTTTGTAACTCGGTAACCAATTCTCTTTTTTAATGTGTCGCCCCTATAGCAGGCATTTAACCTTTGACATATTCAAATTATAGCTTCCGTTGACTTTCCCCTTTCTCTGCCCTGCACAGGAAGCTAAAACACTTCTGGGATCAGTTGCTTCAATGTTAACTCACTGGATCCTGATTTCAGGATCAGCACCAGGTCAAAGTCTAGAGTGCGGCAGTTTATTTAACACAGATACAAAGCTAAGCATGCACACTCCTTTTAATTAACTATTGTAGCGGATGATTAGACGGGCAAATGCAGTTATGGTGACATTAAGGATTACAATGATGGCTGTGTTAATGGGAGTAGTAAAAGGCCAGTAAATGAGAAAGGAGCATAATTATTACCATAAGATGAAGCAAGTGGATGTTTTTAATAAAAACATGGCTCTGAGCAAAATACTGTACGTTCATTTATTCTAACCTGATGCTCCAGACACAGTACTGCAGGTTCTGTTTTTGACATGTTCATTGACACTCCATGCATTGTCTCCTCTGACCTATCGGGTATCACTCTGTGATTCCAGACCTCAGGTTCTACAAACCAAGCTTTCTTATGTACTATAGAGCTGCAGGATCAAAAGAAATTACCTGTGCATGCAACCTTAAATGGAAAATCCCTAAACACACCCACAGGTACAATGATGTGGGAAAGCCCTTAACATCAAAATTTGCCAATTTAATATTTGTGTCTGCTTGAACGTTTCGGATTGATACTTTTTAAAACCCTATAACGTCATACAATCCAATCAAAGAGTAAGTAACTTTTGTGAAAAAGAATAAAACACCATGTGAGTTTATACAGCTTTAAAGTAGTTAGACTTTTCCGTATTCTTCCAGTTCAAAGAGTCTGGTTTTAATTCCAGGGAGCATCTTATTTTCTTGTGAAATTATGCACCACTGTATCAATACCTTTTTGAAATTCACTCCAAGACCATTTGGAGATATGGCCTTCACGCAGCCTTGAGATTCAGCCAGTAATGCAAAACACCGCTGTTTGATTGATGAACGCTGGACAGTGTGTGTTGGCCTACCTCTTTTTCCTGTCTGCGCTCCTGCCATCACTGCAGTGCACAGAAAAATAAGCTGTTGTGTTTGGGGGGAAAGTGACTGACAGCAGGCAGCAAACAGCCAGACGGCAGCTGAGATGTGATTCACTGGGATCAACAGAGTCTGCCTCTGCTGCTGTAATGTGCTCCGTTCCACACTGTCATAGAGTGACGGCTGCACTGAGTTACCGGCTGAAGGACTGGCTGACAGATTACCTGACCCCATGATTATACAACTTTACTTTTCTTTTTTTCGTTCTTTCTTTCCATGTAAACCACTTTTAGGCTGCCTATATGGTGAACTGCGTTAAGTAATAATGGAAAAGGCCTTCAGGGATATCACATTATCCATTCAACGCATTTCCCGCTTCATCCCAATTGTTAATAAATACACACAGACACACTCAAACATGGCCACGCTCACTGACATTTATGTGTATGTACACAAACACAGTGCAGTATATGTGATTTAATTTTATTCAGAGCTCTCAGTCGATTAGACAAATAAAATTACTAATGTGCACATGAGTGGTCACACACACACCACACACATGTTAATTGGCATAGTGGTCAAGGCTATTATGAGTTAATTACTTTCTTTAACCTGATTCAGTCTTGACTAAAGGGAGAATTAACCACAAACTAGCATGCGACTGTGTGTGTGTGTGTGCAAGTTATTTGATCTAAGGCAGAAACTGTTAGCGTTGGCACATCTATGTGTGTTTCTTCCCTTGACACAGAAGCGTTGACCCCTATTAAAGTGTATTAATAGGCAAGCTAAATGTTCAGCATGGAAATCTAAGAGCTTAGAGCCAAGATAATACTCTATTAAGACTGTGTGTGTGTGTGTGTGTGTGTGTGTGTGTGTGTGTATGAACATACTTGCACAAGCAGGGTTATCTGGGCTAGCTTCAGGCCTAAATGCAGATTTACTTGTCCAGAATTTGCTTATCATTTCTCTTTTCACATTACCTGTGTCCTGCCATTGTTATGTCCTGAGAATCATCACACAACACATCCCAGTAGAACATTACCTGTTACTGTTGAACTGAGGCCGCTGACAGTCTTGTTTTCTCTGTACACCCTGTATGAGCCTGAACTCATCCGATCCATCAACTTACAAAACACCTCTTAATAAGCCCTGTTCATTTTTGTTGAGGTATTTGGCAGCAACTTATTGAGTCTAAATAACAATATCTTTGACTTGTTATTTCTTTTCTCCTGTCATGCTAGCTGTGTTGAACTATGAACAACAACATCATCCATCAGTCTGTCATCAGTTAGATGCAGTGGAAAATCTAATTTGTATAAAATTATTTGTCTGAACTGTACTGACTTTAATAGCTGCATACGTCGTCCATTTACTAGAGGATTTTTTTTGTGATTGGATGTGAAAAATCTCAACAATTATTTGCTGGTTTGTCATGAAATTCATTTAATGTGTCTGTGCAAGGTGAGTTCTAACAACTTAATCAGGTCAAAATGTCAACTTGTCCAATAGTTTGTTTTTATCACTAAACACCTTTAGAGCTTATGACATGCCCAGTAGTCTCAACTGTATGTTATGCTCAGTGCTTATTGTACCTGTTTTACACCTAAATTAGCAGATATATACACAGTTTGTTTAAATGGGGGCAAACCCGCTAAAGAGGGGATCCACTTCTTTCTCATTGCCAGTAAAGGACTCATGTTCGGACACAAAGATATGTCACCTCGCTGTCCTGCCAATCAGAGCCAGAGCCGATTAAAACCTGTGTCGACTGCAGAGTCATTTAAACCTGTAGTGAATTGATTCATTCCCATTGCAGACAAAAGCCAGATGTCAGTGGGGTTTTTGACCAGTGGGGGCTTTGACAAATGAATGCTAACACAGTAAACGAGGACCACGAACATTGTAAACAATGTTAACTGTTAGCATCGTCATTGTGAGCCTGTTGACATACCAACAACAGCATGTAGGCCTATTCCAATGCAGGAAGCAAATGTCGGTGATATTATCATTGTTTACAAACTTCTCCAAACTTTCTGTCCATCCAGATTCAAAAGCAGTCCTAGAGTTTTCAAACTAAAACATGGTGTGTTTCCAAAGTTCTCAGTTTTAGGCACTTGAAAACTCCCCAGTAGTGTGTGCAGCAGTCGAAAGAGTAGCAACAGTGATGTGTTTTGAAATGAAAAAATGTAGTAGCTTGGATTTAGTCTTCAGTATTCAAAACAAATATTTAACAGCCAAGCACGTTAGATGGGTTTATAGTATCACATGCAGCTCTGCTCTTTAACTGTTACTAGAGTAAGAGTCCATGCATGGCCCTTGAATCGCTCTATGGCTCCAGGCTAATTTGGCCTAATAAACCAGTCACCAGCAACTTTTTAGATATTAATCAGACTGTGGGTCAACCTGAGCCATGACTCTTTCAAAAACTTCAGACAGGGAGTAAACATGAGTCACATGACTTGAAATTTAAGCAGCAAAGTTGTCGTGAGGACGTGTGAGTAAGTTCGAGGGTATCAGCTTATATAAAACAGAGCAATGACAGTCACAGGAACTAAGATTAGTGGTTTTAGCAGCTTTGACAGATTTTTAGGCAGATTCTGCATTATTTCATGATTTCCAGAGTCATATTCTTTATATGTACTGTACACGTGTCTGTATATGTAGCCATGTTGATCAGCTGGTCGTTCCACCACTTTGATCAAGACTGAAATATCCTGAAAATGTGACGTTTATCGCTCCCAGACCATGAAGTGCACTGACCTTTGGCTAAAAACCATGCAACAGCCACTTGTGGTCTGAGGGATTAAATGAGTTCTGTTGTTGGGAAAGTGAGAGAAAAGACATTGTTCATTCATTGTTCATGTTAGTTCATTGTGGAGAGAGATTCACAGCAGGATACATGAAGGCACTCTCTGATTGAGACTCACTTTACTGTGTTGAATTACTCAAACCAGTAAGTTTAGTATCTCTTTCATGTTATGTATGTGCTCTATCAAATATCTTTTGTATGTTATGAAAGTTAGATGGAACGTGTCGACATGGTGAATGTGACTGTGAACAATCTCAATGAATATAATAACCTTGGAATTAGTAGTATTCTTACATCCTTCTTGCATCACTTCTTTGTTTTCTAATTCTCACCCAGATAGACACAGGGCTTTTGTTTCTGCAGTTACCACCTAATCTGCCAGACAGATACATTTCTTACTTGAATGGAAAGTCTATTTCCACTTTTTGCACTGTTAACCTCTACTTTCTTTCCAATCAAAGCAAGTTACATTTTCATTTCAGCTTTTTAAAGTTTCAAATCAACCCTTTCATCTGATTGACACACACTCATAGATATCAGTTCCTTAAATGTGGCTTAGTTTTTTAAAAATCAAGATCCATTAATTATTCCCTGAGAAAATGGTGAACAAATGTTGACAAACGCCCTTATCCGGATTCATATCAAAATATAATAGATTCTCTTCCGACCCATACCACGTCCTTCCACCAGGTTTTGAGGGATTCAATCCATTTGTTTTTGCATAATCTTACAAACCAGCCAACAAACAAACATACATAGGGGAGAGACAGCCTACGTGGTGGAGGTAGTGAAATAATGTATTTATTCTCCTGGAATAGCCTAAATATTTTCATGTTGCATGTAGTTTTACTGGTCATTTTTGCTGTAGGCTAATTTCTGCAAGTAAAGAGCAATGTTTCAACCTCCAGTCTAGTTTCAAATTATGACAGAAAAGATCAAATATGAATTTTTAGACCAGTTAGTATAAATTATATAATTGAATTGACTTGAATTGAAAGTCAAGGCAGCTATATTTAAAAGAAACATGCTCATAACATCCATATGTGTTACATTCTGCTTTACAGATAATATGGGTCACTTAATCGGCTCATAAAAAAATATAATCAAAACAAAGCAGTCCTAGTAAAAACTCTAGCTGGGATGGGAAATACACATATGTAGGTGTACGTGTGTATTTTTTTCCTCTCCTTGAGCTGAACATCTTTGTTATCTGTTCCCCTGGTAGTGATGGAGACGCTTTGTTGCCAAGTGATCGCTCAGACCCCCTCCACCTCCCTAATCTGCAATATGTTCATTTTGGCATATCTGCTAATATTTGATAGCTCTGGGCCACCTCAAAGACACACACACACACACAGATTTGCAATATGCTCCATTTGGCAGTTTGCCTCATAATTGGTACCTTTTATACTTGTCCACTTGTGCACAAACCCATGCAGACACTCATTTGCAGTATGATGCTTATGAGGACTCCTGTGTATTCCATTCATAAAATATCACCAAACCCTTAAAAAAAATCAAAATTTCAAGTCTCACAAACTTTAAGTCCAAAACCTTCTGGTTTAATTGTTTCTATTTCACAGTTTCTATTTTGTTCCGTCGTTGTGAGAACATTTGGTCTTTCTTGCAAAAAGAGAAGATCGAACACACAGTGTTGGCAGTGTGTGTGAGACAGACAGGTGTAGGACACCATATGTTGACTTGGTGAAAAGGTCAGGCCTCTCGTGGTCTCATTATAATATCCAGGTTGGTTTTCAAGTCTTGCTGTAGCAGGTCGAAAATCCAACTGTCTCACAGTGTAATTTCACTCCAACAGACTTTTGTTTTAAAGAGACAGAGAGACAACACAGAGAGACAACACAGAGACTGCCCTACAGCAGGCATACAAGGGATATATTTTAAAGTGTGTGTGTGAGTGTGAGTGTGTGTGTGTTGTATATCCCAGTGACAGGACCTATAAAGTGCACTCTCACAGCTGAATCAGCATGTCCCTATCTCGGGATTGAGCACACAATCATGTTCACAAACACACACAACACAGCTCAGGTTGACTTTGTGTGTGTGTGTGTATGGTCTAAAAATTAAGTCAGTATGTATCCCTACTTAAACAATATTTATTTCTTCAACAACTTTAAGAATATGCTTATTATCACGAAAAAGTAAAGTGGAAAAGCAAATCAATTAATCTGCTTGACAGGGACTGTCTGGCTCCTATCGGCTGAGTTTAGTCTGGTAGAGGTGAGCTGTGCCAAACCAAACTAGCCAAAAGCAGAGTTTGGAAATAATGAGCACGTGTTGCACAGAAGCAGCCGCCAGCAGCCAGACCACTGATAGTTTGTCAATACGGTATTTTCCCAGCATTTCTTTTCTTTACATTGTTATGTGGCAGGATGTACCGGCAGACACACAGAGAAAACATGGTACAGTATATTTAACTAAAATAATGGAGTGTTAATTCTAAAACTTTGTGTTTGGAATGGGCTGTTTGCTTTGCCTGTTTTTTTTAAGACTACTACTATACTAATTCAGAGGTCTTTAAAGTAAATGACACAATCTTCAGAACAAAGTCCCTAACTTCAAAATAACAGATCTGTAATTCAGCTAAATATAATGCATTGCTGCAACAAAACCAACATTGTGCTTTGACTTTGAAGACAAACAGGATGTGATCATATAAATATCACTGCCATGACAGAGCTCAGCACCCGTCACTCCCATGAATGTCTGTGTCAGTCTAATGAGGTGGAAGAAAAACATTTGATTAAGAAAATGATCTGGGGGAGCAGACATTATAGACAGCAGGCTACTAACTGCTGCTGTAGTTTATTCCAGTACATAGATGAAAACATCGTCTACTCTCCCCGCAGACTGGAGGCACACTGCCCCACCCCAGAGTGAGTTGAATGAGACATGATTTAAGTGAAATGGTTTCATTGAAAAACCAGGAGGAAATGATCATTATCTGATGAGCTTGTGGTGGGGTTTGGCCATCTTGTGGACGAGTTTGGCTCGGTTGCACTCTAGTCAGGTTTGGCCTGGCTGGACAGACTACAGAGACAAGTCATGAGCCAGTAGCTCAAAAGACTTGTCTCTGTGCCACTGGTATTTTGGGCCATGGCAAAGCCTCACCTGCTCTCACAGCCAGTAAAGTCAAGTCAAACTTCCGAGTGGCACATTTACAAGTAAACTCAACAATGAAAAAGGTAAAAGACACAGAAGAGGGACACAACATGAAGCCTGAAACTGTTTTTGGAAGTAAGTGAGAGCCTCAGTATCTTTTTTTAAAAGCCAAGCATTTGTGGACTGTAACTGCTGTTTTCTATGTTTGACTCTTTTTTATGCCAAGAATGTAATTCTCAGCAGTCCAATAAAGACAGTGATAACTGACAGACTAATGTGACCTGCCAGTGTAACCTACAGATGGAAGCAGGTATAAATGTGAGCAGGTTTACAACATGCCATCAATCACACTGCATCATATGAGAGAATGTACAGCGCTGATGGGAGAACAACATATGTTTAATAAAACCGCAGTGTCTGTGTCACACAGTGGTCTCTAACCTCAACAGAAATACACACACATGCACTTGTTTCACAATTACCCATCCAAAAATATCCAGGAGCAGTACATCATATACATTTTTAGGTGTTTGGTGACTAAGGATCTCAGTAATTATGATTTACTGCTTATATAATACCATTCAAAATCCTCATTCTTTGTGTGTGTTTACCAGCATGTGAGTGTGTGTGTTTTTTTTTTTGTTAGACGCAGTGTGAGTCACTGCTAACGTCATTATAAACCTGAACACTGCCAGACTGAAAAACCTTAAAATAGACACATAACACACAAACCATGTATAGAATAACTAACACCAGATTATTTTATTAGAAGTTTGTTAAGTTTTACTGCTCAAAGACAGTCACATAGTTTGTTTAATCCTAATCACTATAAACATATTCACATGCAAAGTGTGTTGGCCAGGGACAAGTATTTGGGGCTATAGAAGTTCTCTGGTTTGATCATTCACATTTCAGCAGGCGTTGGTTGCTGGTAAACATTCCGGGTGGAGGGCAAAAAAGATGAATCGGTAATTTGCTTTTAAATTGACTTGCTTTCATATGCAGATAGCTGTCGATGGAGTACCCAAAATGTTGTCTCTAAGAACTTGCACAAACTGAATGTGCTCATCAAGTCTCATGTTGCTAGTCATAGGAGTATTGGTCCATATTTGCAGTCTGCACCATATGCCTTAAAATATAAGCTGTTAAATCCAGAGGCTAATTCGTCGTCAGACAAAAGTCTATAGGCTCCAGTATTGGGGAAATCCAAGAAAAAATAAGATGTGTGTGCTATGCCTTTGGTAATAAAATAAATGATTTGTATGAAAAATATTTTCAAGTTTGTATTTGATCTCTTTGATATTTTGTAAGATGTGGAGTATGGAGTCAGAGTGGAGCTTGTTGTACAAAGACTTGCCCGAGGGCAGCTTGCTGGAGAAATCACTGCAGCCGCCTCCAGGAGACTCAAGTCGTGATCACACAGTTTGGCTGGTGGGTACGAGTGTCTCTCTCACATCAGGATTGTCTCTGCAGACACCTCACCTGAGATTGGAGCTGATGCAGTGGGGAGGTTGATCAATGTACAGCTCTTACTTCATTTCCTGAACATCATCATCACGAAAATTGGCCCCTAAGACTAAGAGCACCTCGGGATGTCCCTCTATCTGTCTTAATAGAGGAACCTCCTTCTTTACCAGTGTTTCTCTCTAAAGCCATTTAAGACCAAATCACTTCACAGGAAGGTTTCTTTTTTTTATCTGAGACTAGCTTGTCTTTCATTGGGTGTTAATATATGGGATATATATATATATATATATATATATTATATGGCTTAATTTCTGGATAGCGCAAGGAAGTGGAGATGTGATGTCCATCTTTATATGCAATCTATGCTAAGGACTAACTGAATGTGGCGTTGAAGATACAAATTGCTTTCCAGCTTTGTAAGTCCAAACAAACCTGAAGAGCCCCTTGGTAGTGGTGCTAGGCCATTGCTTACTAAAGTGCGAGCGATTTGTTAGCTTGTAGCAGAGCATTGTGATGTGATTAGTCGGCTTCTAGTGACTATTTATCTGGATATCATGTATAGCCCCAAGCGTTATGTTACATCACTTTGAAACACCGTCATAGTTTCTGACATGAATGAATAGCTTTACATTTTTACCTTTGTCTTTTTTCATGAAATCTGTTTCTAATCTCAGCTCCTCTCTCTGTCTTGCTGTGTTTCACTCTCTGAGCATACACATAAACACATATTAAACAGACATCATTATGTTTTCCGGTCTTTCACAAACACAGATCCTACACCTGTCGGCTGAGCAATGAATCTTTTCTCAGTGTTTTACACCCTCCCATGTAATGACACAGACTCTCTCTCTCTGTGTGAGGCAGAAGAACTTGTTTCATACACACACTATTTAATTGTATTATGAGGAGTAATCTTAGCACAGTCATCAGTTTCTCACCTTCACAGGGTTGATACCTTCATATTGTTTCAGACAAAGTATTCACTTTTTAAATAGGATACATTTTATAAACTAAAGTTGCTGTATATCAGCATGTAAGATCTTTTGCTATCAAATAATCTTCCTTTATTTAATCAAATGTTTTCCTTCTTTCTTTTGCCAATGACTTTAGCATAGCATGTGCCACTTAACCAGTTCTTGGAAACTGCTATACGTAATTTGAGCTCATTTACAGGTGGCACATGCAACATTCATGATTGCGACTGTTATTTCAATTTATGAACCAAACATGAGTCATTTGCAACCATACAGGTTTTATCCAGTTCTGTATAGTTTTATTCTCCCTCAACCCATATCTGAAACACGATAACGGTTTAACCTTCTTCGATGTTGACATCATGATAAACATTAACTAAAACAGCTCTAGTGTTTAGCAAACATCATTCACATAGTAGGAAGTAATGTGTTTATCAGGAAATACATTCAGCTGCATATTACGAAATGTTTGTTGAGCTATCGGTTTTAGATGAGGAAATGTTAGGAATTTATTAGGTTTGACAAGTCAAAAATATGTTGCTAACCTAAATGGTTATGGTTTTTACAGAGAATTATTGGTGTTCCACCAAAATATGTAATCCTGCAGAACCTCATCCACTTGTGACTACAGCAATATTTTGTTTCTATGGTTATTTTTCCGCACTGCCAAAACCAGTTTTTGCCTAATCTTAACCAAACCACAGATGAGGCTGTGCATGTCAGACCTTAATCCCTAGTGTGACAGTGGTGCCATGCCACCGCAAGTGGAGACTCAACATCTTTTAAATAAATGTCTGTCAGACCCCTGTCTGTCAGACCCCTGTCTGTCAGACCCCTGTCTGTCAGACCCCTGTCTGTCAGACCCCTGTCTGTCAGCTGTTTGGTTGGTTGGTTAGTTCGAAAGCAGGATTACAGAAAAACAACTGAACAGATTTCAATGAAACTTGAAATGATGTGGTGTAGGTCAGTGAAACACTACTATAGTTTTGAGGTGGATCCAGGATTTTCTTTTAATTTTCTTTAACATTGTTAGGCTTGCAGTGTTATTCAACACGTTCACCTTTTTCCCAAGGAATAATTTGTTTGATTTTGATGAAAGAATAAAAACCTCTGACACATTCAGGGGACTAATATCTTTGAGTTTGTGACCTTGGTGCAGCTTTTGGGACCTTGGCGGGGTATGTGCTCACCTGAGTGCCTTTCACGTTGTTAGTAGGATCAGTTCATTTTGGTTTAGCTCTTGTTTTAATAAGCTTTGTGTACTTTAATGAAATGACAGAATAATACCAGTTTTCTCCTTAATATCGGGTGCTGACTGAAGCTCTAGAAAAACGTAGAAAAAAATCTACATTCATTATGAGAGGAGCATCTTATTGATCTTCACAGATTTGAGTCTTTGTTGTTTGATCTCTACTCCTCGAAAAACTCCTGTGAAAAAAGTGCAGGGTAATTGGCAGCATGTAGATGCTTCCTGTTTTCTTCTTGTGTGTGTTGTTAATGTAATGAAGCTCTGTTTTTACACCCTCTACTGTTTGCAGACAGTGTGGTTAGTGAAATTATGTGACAGTTTATGTTATTGTCTCTTTTAAACACTAGATATTTGTCTTAACGACATCACTATGAACTGAAATTATGATTGAACAGAACAGTACTTTGTTTTCATGTTCAGAAGTATAGCAGGAGGATGATGATGAGCACAATCGACAAATTTGAGTTTCTGTTAGCTACTGGCTGACAGCACAACTATTAATATGCACATTCAAAAAGATGGGAGATATAAAATATTCAGAGACAGTTTTAGCTGAAGAGGCACATTGTCCAGCTCACTTTATCTACACATCCACGCAGAGCTACAAACACACACACTCACACACACACACACACACAAAGACAGACAGACAGACACACTTAGGTATGCAGATACACACACATTCACACTGAGCAGAGTGGAATATTTTATAGTTTATACCAGCACATATTCATATTTGACAGCTTACCTTCACTGAAGCTCAGACCTGCTCTGCACTGGTTCACATTTCTGTTTGTGCTTCTTCAAAATCATTTAAAAACAAATTATGCTGCCACTTTGAGTCAATAACAGACACTTGGTTTCTACAAGTCTACTCTGCCAGGAGCTGACATGTAACATGATGTAAGTACTGCCTGACATAACGAAGGAGGTCATGGGAAAGAGATTCTCTCATACAAACTGACTGGGAGAATTGGGTTTGGATTTTCTCAGCAGTTTCCCTTTCACACATGCTCAACACAGTGAGAGATTCTCCTCAGTCACATTCACAACAACAACAAATCCTCTGCAGGATTCAGGGGAGGGGCAGGATGTAACATAATCCGCGGAGAGATCACGTGATTTGACATCACGTCCACACCAGTGTCGGCTCTTATCACCACACACTCTCTTGACATCTTCATTGGTGTCTTCTGTGTGTATATTTGTTTCACTTGTTACAATCAACCCCTCACTTGCCTGCGGCGAATCCCCTGCTCTGTTCTCACATCGACTTCTGCGGACTTTCTGCAGAGTTCATTCCCGGGGGCCAGGTGGAGAAGATCTGGAGGCTCTCACTCAGTTGTTTGAGTTCACACATACACGTCCTCAGGAGAAACTCCGGAGGATCTCCAGAGTTCAGTGCATGTCTGACAGCAGCTAGAAAAACACCAGCATGAGCATCCTTAGTCCAGCATGTGTGTAGTGTATAGGCAATACAAGCACTGTGGTTAGGGTTGGGGGAAGACACTGTCTTGGTTTTCTAGCCACTTTGGACTTTTTCAACATTCCCTATGATTCAGATAACTAATGAAATGTTTTACATGTCCAATATGACAATTTTGAGACTTTGCAATTGCATTCATTACCTCCTCCACTGAGGTTCTTTAAACAGTACTTGATTGTTAGTCTGATATTTAGCAGCATTAAATGAAACATGTCCAGGGACCTTGGTAGAAGGATGTGGTTTGGATCAGGGAGGAAATCATAAACGTTTGGTGTAAATCACAGGAGCAGGTCCAGGAATATGTGTTCACTTGCTGTAACACTGAGAGGCCAATTTCCAAGAAAGGTCAGGCATATTTAGGGAACTGATGTCTATGAGGTTCTGCAATTTGGTGCAGCTTGATTTGATTTAATGACAGTGTTGGGCCTTGGCGGAGGTATCTGGTACATTCATAAAGAATAATATTTTTATACATATACACCTGCAATTCCTTGTAACGTAAGAGTAAAACGTAGGGTAAAAGTTAAATGTGTCTGCAGGTGATGTAATGATAATTAGAGATAATTGAATCAGTGTTATTATATGATTTTTATGGCTGTTTTAGAAAGGTGCAAATTTAAAGAAATTATGACAGAGATTCTCATGTCGGGCCTCTGGCTACACAAAAGAACATCTCTCTCTTTCTCTCTCTCTCTCTTTCCCTCTCTCTGTTTTCACTTCACTCTTACACGTCCAATTGACTTGGTCTGGTCAATTTAAGTCTTTTTCAAAAGAGTGAAATTCAATAACAATTTTAAACATAATAAATAACCACAACACCATTAGAAGTATACACACACACACACACACACACTAACTAATGAGAGACAGTGCTTTGGCTCTTATCCTGTTTGTCCGGCTGCTCTATGGGATTGATTAAACTGCCATAATTGTTAGAGATAAGAGAGCATGTTGATAAGCAGCTCCTCAACTTTTAGTTTATTAGTTAAGTGAAGAGAGACAGAAACTATATAATCATAATCGTGCTATGCTTCCAGGACCTTACTCGCACATGTTGTGTGTCTGCTCAGTGCACACACAACATGATTGTGTGAATTTGTCGCACAGCACTTTTTGTATCCGTGTAAGGACTCCTGGAGATGTGTGTTTGAGTTTTTGTTTGTGACTCGTCTGCAGTAGGATATGAAATCTGAAAATAAAAATGGAGACGACCAGCAGATTCTTCTAAAGTCCTCTTTGTCATTTTTCACTTTGTAAACATTGACAGTTGATGCTATTTTCCAATTATAGAAAAATGTTCTATATTCTGTAACCCTGAGCCTGAGCCAAGCAATAAGAAATAAAAGTGAAAATCAAGTCTGATAAATTCTGGTTTGTTGAAAGTCTGTGCAGAGTCACTCAAATCTTAGAGAAGAGAGAGACCAGTGAACACATACAAATCAAATCCTTCCCTGCAGTGTCATACAGGAAGGCCCATGGTGGTGTCAAAACCCAGCCGTGCTAAAATGAAGGCTTTACATCTTTTCCATCGAGAAACTTTTCCATGAAGCTGACAGAAACACGGTGACTGATGGAATGACAGTTTCTCTTGGGAACAGTCATTTTAAAATTCCTCAACACAACAATTTAATGGACACAACTTTCTTACTGTTGGGAGTTGTTGGTACTTTTTGTGTCTTTGAGATTTATTGTTTGAGTTTTTCATTCGAGGTCTCATCAGAGCTCTTCAGCCCTGACCTTTGAGCCCTTCACTTGACAGCACGGTGACTTAGGATTGGATCGCTCTCTTTTAAGGGACAGAGTCGCTTATTTCACTTGTTTGTTTCTAATGTTTAGTCCAAACCTTCTAAAATGTGTACACACAGTCATACACAGTATAATTAAAAAGTAGCCAGACATCAACAGAAGTAAACACAAGTGTGTTTCAGCAGCAGGATATTATATGCTGTATCATTTAATGTAGTGTATACACGTGCACTTTTCCTGCTCTAACATGTCAGAATGTGCGAGAGATCAAACGGCAAATCTTGAAGTCAGTGAATGGAGGAGAGTGGAAAATTGAATCGGCATGAGATAAGGCAGATACACATTCATGTGAGTTGGAAATGTTTCAAGTTAAGTAATAGAAAATTTTACTTTTCCAAGGCTTTATAATTCCAACTCATGGAATCCAGCTAAATCGTTGCATTAAGAGATGGAGAAAACAGCTCTGCAGCACTGCATGAGAGAAACAATGTGGATTTTTAACGTCATGTATTCTGGTAGACCCACATATTAAAATGAATTACATGTAAGGGGCTAAAATATGAGAAGTTTAAACTCACAAACCCACCGCACACAACCTGGTGACCACTAGGTTATCCACATTCACTTTAAAAGGTGATAAAAGTAAAAAAAAAATGTCCTGGGCTGCAACCAAATGAGCCAAATAATAAGCAGGTTTGAGCTATTATCAAGCTTTCATAATATGAATACATCGCACGACAATAGGATCAATAGCCTCTTACATCTCCTAGTGCCCAGCTAATTAAAACAAAGTATTAACACACACCAGAAATTGATCTCTTGCTAATGCAAAGGTTTGACTTTTAAATTTGAGTGCACCAGAAATTAAACTGCAGCATTTTCTTGACTATAATCTATGCTAGTAAGCCTAGCATATATTACCCAAATACTCAAAAATTAGGACAAATGAAAAGGACACACAGCACTGATGTTGATTTCCATATTGTGTAGTGTTTATTGTCTGCATTTATGAACAGGTGGCCTTAGTAATCAATAAACTAAATGCTGCTTTTACATGTCAGATCAATACAGCTTCATCCTCAGTATTGACTTCCGTGATGAATATGTATGGTGCCACATTGTGTCCTTTACTTTATCTGTGTGTGTGTGTGTGTTCGTGCATGAGTGCACTAAACATTAAACACATATTTCATGATGACAGATGAACACAACATTGAGCATCAACAATATTTAATGAAATGGATGTCAGAGACATGTTCCTTGTTAAAAAGCAAAGGTTTGAATTATCACCTATCAGATATCACAGTACGGTTGATTCTGGGCCAGGGGACATCCATCGATCAGGACGTGTGTGTGTGTGTGTGTGTGTGTGTGTTTGTTTGTTTGTTTGTTTGTATTTGTCTCTCTATGTGCATTTTTGTGTGGGCTGATAAGCTTACCTTGTGCTTTGGCAGCCACCTCTATCCTCATTAGGTATCTGGTGTATGTGTGTGTGTGTATGTATGTGTGTGTGTTTGTGTGTTTTACTGCAGGAATATGGATTTTGTTGTTATCTCCCAATTTGCCACATTGCTTGTCTCAGACAGTCACTGCAGACAATGGAAATTTGTGAGGTAAACTTCAGGACGAGGTTACGGAAATGACATTAGTTTCAACAATGTGCTCAATGCACCACAAACAGTTACATTTACTCTGGGAATTCAGTTTGTTTTCACTTGAGAAAGAAGAAATACATGTAATGAACCCAGAGGTGTGGGAGAGAGAACGATGTTTCCTATAATTAACCCGATGACAAGCTTTCATCATAGGAAATGAAGTGATATTTAATTCAGAAGATTCACCCTCTAATGATGTA
Organism: Paralichthys olivaceus; assembly: GCF_024713975.1. Taxonomy (NCBI): domain Eukaryota; kingdom Metazoa; phylum Chordata; class Actinopteri; order Pleuronectiformes; family Paralichthyidae; genus Paralichthys; species Paralichthys olivaceus. Next base: position 7,026,658 of record NC_091101.1, read on the forward strand.
AGATAGAGGTGTGTGTGCACACGAGGGTGGTATGTAAATGTACAGCTGTGACTATGACCTCGCTACTTATAGACTGTGTGTGTGTGTGTGTGAGAGAGAGAGAGAAAGAGAGAGAAATGAGAGAAAGCGAGAGAGAGAGTTATAATGTCCATGTGTTTAAATGAAAAATGTATTAATGATTGAATATGTCTTGGACAGTGACAGTGAATTGACTGATGACATGATGAACAAGCTCATTATTAAGGGTCTTATCACCTCTCAGCAGACGCAGTTACACACACACACACACGTACATCTCTTCTTGTTCAATGTCATCCATGCATTTGTCATCTGAATCAATATGTTGGCCCAACTTACCTTTTTTAAAAGTTGTACAAGGATCTTTGTCGGTCGGGGTTTCCAAAAGCTCCCGCACTGCTCCGCTAGATGAATTATGTATAATGTCAAGAGAGAATCAAAGAAAAGGCAGGAAACAGTTATGGACATACCATTGATACCTGTTATTAGTGGACATTATTAGCAGAAAAATATTCTATAAAATCCTCTTGTTGAGCTGTTTAGTAGTTTTTAACCAACTATGGTCAGTTTTCTCTAAAAGGTCTGTTTCACTGGTTATACATGTTTTAGTCTGCACTAATTTTTAGGTGCCAAGGCGGAACAATCCCACACATGATTGTTTAATTCTTAGAAAAATAGAAAAGAAAAAGGTCTGGTAACATTTAATAATTGATTTTCATACATTAGCTCTACACATGGTGGGGCAGACATTCTCTTGAGTTTCACTCATCAACAACGCAGCAAGATTCTCTGCTCACGTGTTCTCAGAAACACAGAGACCTCAGAGTGCTCCAGTGAGTAGTGGTGCAGCAGGCAGGGGGTGGAGAAAGTAACTGACTGGCTGTGGGCCCACGTAGTTATTATCAATAACCTGCGAAAATTAAAGACAATCAGACATGAGTAAAAGCATCACCTCCTTGGTGGAGGTAACGATGAAATCTTCATTAACGACATGATGAAAAGCCATTTGACTTTAAAAATTACAATAGATTAGCTTTTTGAGATGAGATAAGATAGGATAAGATCAAATTTTAAGTTTTATCAAGTACATTTGTTAAATTGTACATAAGAATAAAAAGTTTGTAGTTTGTATAGTTTGTATACTAAAGATCACTGAATATAAGATGGTTTGACTGGTTGTAATAAGGTGAAGCACATAATAACTTGAAAAAGAGAGAGAGAGATTTTTTTATTGTTAAAAACCTTTATTATTTTAAAACAAATATTCCCATGACAATAAATACAACTGTACAGTTCAGACCAGTCGTCAACGTCTACCTTAAAAAATGTTAGATCTTAATCCATCGTCTGTCACTGAACATATCGTGTTGTTATAACACCACTTTTTGATGAACCCATCCAAATTTCTCATCACTTTAAAATATCTCAAATCTACCCAGACTTTCACCAATGAGATAAAATAGAAAATGCTTCCTGCCCTGTCCGGTCCTCTACTTTGTTTTATCTGCTAATGTAGATGGACAGTTTGGCCTCTCCTATTAATTAACCGGTTCAAAAGCTCCCACTTACAGGAGTTTGATTTTTTTTATCCGACTCCTAGAATGAAGGCGCTTTTTGACCATTGTTCATCAAACATTTTAAAAACATCTTCTAGTTTGTTAAAAAGGTTATCGAGTCTTTTACAATCATTAAAACAGAGAAAAATCATTTCCTCTTCCCCTCAGAACAGACATTTGCAGGAAACTGTTGGGTTGATGGTTGGGAGGGAGAGAGAGAGAGAGAGCGAGCACTGCTGCATACAGATAGCAAGAAGATAATTAGCTAAATCTCCATGGGTGGTTGAGCCCCCCCCCCCCGTCACTATTCTGGAAACAGTGAGTTTTCCCATCCGTGCTGTCGGTGGGACTAGCAGCAGTTAGGTAAGAGTCCCTTAACTGATCTAAATCAACTAATTAGAATCACTAGCTACAAACACACAGTGTTGTTGCCAGGATCGTGCTTCAGATGAATCCATACTTTTTGATTGGGATCCTTCTTTTAATTGTCATATTCTCCTGCTCTCGCTGTGTTTCCTGGTGTGGTGTTACATCTGCCTGCAGGAGCACTTCAGCTGGGGACGTGCAGAGAGATCTCTGGGGTCACCAGTTAAAAGGATTTTTCATTGTTACCCTCTGAAGAGTGTTTTAACTTCTGATGAGTCTCATCAGAAGCCAAGGCACATTCTGCAATAAGTGAATTTTTTTCTGCCTGGTGAAATTAGATTTTAAATAAGGGGCATGTTCCACGATTCTGTTGCAGAACCAATGCGCCTGTGTTATTACATTCATGTGCTGCTGAAAATCAAAGTGACATCTTTTGAACAGTAACGTCTTCTGAAGTTTGAAGTTGTTGCAATCGGCTTTCTCCTTTATCCATTTTGTCCAGTAGAACAACTGGGAGTGCTTCAGTTTAGTATTGGGAATACAATAATCAATCGGCCTTAGGGCTGTAAGACTATAAAGTTCTATCACCTTTTAGATGCACTAAAGCTATCAGCACAGTGACAGCAGTTTTTTAGTTTTAATCTGCCAAAACTGTCTGGAGTTAAGGAAATAAGTCACATGACACGTAGGGGCTCCAGACAACAGGGACCTGGGGGCCCAACCGACTCCCGCACTCGAAGAAACACATGATGAAAAGCAGTCTAGTTTAAAACCAAACCTCTAAAATGACGAAGCTTTTGGCAGAAAGCTAGTGGCATGAGGTCTTGTTGGTTGTTTTTTTGACTGATGTAATGAGCTGCTTTTCAGGACCTCTCTCTCAGCTTGAATCCCCAAGTAATTGCCTGCGTTACTGACCCTGCTACAACAGCCCTGACGATATCAAATATCAAGGAAATTTAAATAAAATCCCATTGCACTGAATGAAAAATAGAACTATCTTACAGTAATTGATACTTTCACTGACATGTGTTCTTTGCATTTATGAGTTGAACATCTTAAATCCTTCAGAGCCAATGCTCACATAGAGTCACCCATCCTGCCCGTGCCAGTGATCGGAATGGCTCAGGACTACTTTTCCACTTCACTCCTACAGAAGAGAAGTTACATTTTAATAAAATTTTCTGCAAAACAAAAACAAACCTCTCTCCTTGAATAATCTAAATGCATGATGAAGTTGTATCTAGCAGAGAAAATATTGTGATGTGATCCTCCGTAACCAGTAGACCAGGCTGTTGACGGTTAAATCTGTTCATCTGCTGTCTGTCACAGCCGAGCTCATCACGTGTTGCTCCTCTTCCTCTGGAACCTCCTCCTTTCTCCAGAGAGCTCCTCGTTTGTAATTTATGTCTTTAATCATCAGGCTCTATTGGAAGAGTTAAGGGAGAGCGTGCTTGTTTCCTCCATCAGGGTGTCCCTCCAGTGTGGCACTGCTCCGGAGCAGATGGTACCTGTGATAATGGTCCTCGATGCATTTGTCGAGGTGTGTGTGATGTGTGTGTGTGGGGGGGGGGCACCTCGGTGTAATGTTCCTCCCACCTTCAGCATTTGCACCAGGGTCACATTAAAGTCCATTGATCTCACACACCTTGGCTCCACACAGCGTGTTCCACCCCCGGGCTCTGGCTCTTTCCGAATAGCAGCATAAAAAATAGGTCCATGTCTATGTCACAAAACAGCAGATCATCACAATGACATTACCATAAACCTGAACTTGCATCATCCATGCTTTGATTCAGCTCTTGTTCCATAGGTTTGTTTTTGTTTTTAATCTGTACTGAATTAGTCACCCGTTACATTTCCCAAGAATGCTTGCGTCAGACCTGCTCTGTTATAGCCAACATCATTCAACAACATTTTAGGAAGATCCGCCTAGTCCATTTATAATGTGGTACCACAATTATCCAAACAGCACTGAAACTCAAATATTAACACTTAAGTACACACCAGTAACTGATAACAGTTTAAGTGACATACAAAATACTATGTAGTATTTGTGCTGAGGAATGTTAGAGTCCTCTGTTTCACTGCGGCTACTTGTTTTATCAGTGACAATAACTTTGTGTCATGTCTCTGAAAATGAAGTGGTTCATCAAACTCAAAAACATTACCGATGTATTTGCTTCTCATTTACAGAAGGAGACAGCTGACCTCACCTGAAGCATATCTAAAAGAGAAGCTATCACAGCATCAATATACATATATGACGCGCATATTATATCTCTCTTTCTCTCTCTCACACGCACACACACACACACACACACACACAGTGTCATACATATGGACTTGTCCACATGACATGCACAAATTTGCACCTCTGCATCTACACACATGCTCACATGCACCTACAAGAGCATTTGCATATTAGTGGGTTGATGCACATTTGTTGCCTAACTCAGAGCGCATGTGCAGGCCCACTCAACACACACACACATAAATAGACAAGATGCAAATGGATTTGTTTTTAATGACGTGTTGACTTCCTGTCTATTTAGAGGACATGAATGATTCACAGACACACACATAGACACACATAGACACACACACACACACGCACACAGAGTCAAATCCTTTAACACCACTTCTCTGTTGTGTTGTTTCCTCAAAGACAAAGAAAGGAAACAGATTTCCAGTTTGCTTGTTGACACCCCCCCCACCACCCATTTCATCATTAATCTATTCAACGTCACTCAGTATTCATTAACAGAACCATAATGTGGATATCTGCTTCTGTATAAACCAATGAAATAATTATATTCTCCCCTCTGATTTCCACTGTCAGAGAGAAAGCACCATAAGTCAAATCAGAGTGGAATTCTGACAGGAATAAATGAGTCTCGCTATGAATAGGGCATGACATACAAGTCAAAATGTATCAGGAATAAACACAAATGTCTCCCGCTTCTCTGCGCCGCCAGACATTTCATAATTGCCAAAAAGGTCAAAATCCATTTGATATACAGAATATATTATCTGATTATGCACCCTGAACAGCACAGAATGTACACACTTCTCAGTGTTGAAGGCTGACTGTGTAGTCTGTTCCAGGCTATTCACTCAAATATGTTATTAAGTACAGTACTGAGGTCCCATGGTACTTGAACTGGTTATTTCCATGGCTGTGTTATGTCTCTTTCACTTCATTTCAGGGAGATATTTTACTTTTCACTCCACCACGATGTGTTGACTGCTGTATTTACCTTGTCGTGTTGTTAAATATGACTGAACATGTTATGATTGATCCACTAAATATGTTGCACTGCTTTACATTGAAGTACCCAACACAGTAGCCACCTTTCCCAAAGGCCTCCCATCCTTTATCCATAGCCTACTGCTTATCCTCTTGGGGTCCTCAGGGGATTAACAGGAGCCAATTCCAGTTTCCACTGGGTATTTTACAATCTCCTGTTAACCTAAGCCCTACATGCATATCTTTGAAATGTGGGTACCCAGAGAAAACCCACAGCAACACAGGGAGAACATGCAAACTCCATACAGAAGGACCCCGGCCAAACTGGGATTCAGACCGGAAACCTTCATTCTGTGATAGTGCTTACTATTATAATTTAGGTCCAAGTTCACCGAGTGTGACAGTTAAAAAGCTGCTTACATAAAAAAGGATATATTTTAAATTTGATACTTAAGGTCCTGGAGACAGATTTTCAGATACTGAGCGTCTTTGCTAGTTTCAGAACAACCTAGTTATTGTTTGTATCATCCAGCACCCACCTGGTTCAAATAACTAATAGCAATAACAAAAACATATAGCACAATAACTATTGTATTTCTGTCATTCTGGTTTGAAGCCAATGGTTAAGTGTTTCACTGTTATTTGAATGACTTTATTTTTATGTCATTTACCCAGCAGTGCACGTTTAGTGTGCCATAATCAGCCACCAGAAGCTACTATGTGAAGTTGTATCATCATCACTGTACTGAACTCAACAAGAGGGTTTTTTCATGTTCTATTTCTTCTGTGTTTTGCTAGTTTTTTCTTGTGCACTTGTCAACACACACATGCACACACACTTGCTAATGGTCCAATATAATTTTTGACAATGTTTGTTGATGCTGGTTTGCATGAGGGTAAAGATACACACACTAACTTATACACAACACTTTTGTATTTAAAGAAACTACAGTTCTTAAACCCTAAAGATTTTTCTTCTTCGTTGTGATCCTAAATAGCGCCTGACATCTGTTTTTACATTCTCCAGCATATTAATAAGTTGTGACATTATTTCTACAAAACCACAGCCCTGACATTTTTTTTTTCTGTGTGCAAAGCTTTCTACAGCTGCCCTTATGAGATGATACATTTCTCTCAAACAAGGAAAACGTTTCCCCTCTGGCAAAAATAAAATGTCCATCGTGTCAAAGTTCAGATGAGACACAATGTGTTTTGTAGGTTCACTGAGCAGAAAGCTGCAAAAGGTCAAAATGTAAGTGATCCTTAAAATGCTGAGGTCAGTCCATCTGCAGTATGAAACAGTTAAGGCCAAATTGCAGGAATAATAACCATCATGCTGAGTAAATGGTGATATACAGCAACTGTGAATATAGTTTTAAATGTTAAGGAATGTCCTTTTGAATCTTTTAAAATGGAAACGTTTCTCATGCTGTGGCTCTTACACTCTTGTGATTTTAAAATGTAAATGCAAAAAAAACTAGATTATTTCCTTCTGTGGAAATGTGTTTGTTTGTTTGTTTGTTTAAATCTGCTCCGAGCACCTGGACAGCTGGTTTGTTCTGAAATCACAAAAAAGTTGTCAGACCAAACTTTGCGTCGCTCATTACCTTCATAGTGAAATTCTAAGGACACAATTTAAAACTTTAAATTTAATAGATTTACATCCCCAGTAATCATTGCATTATGGGAGAGGAGCACTGAATCAAACTTGCTGTCTCGTGCTGCCTCCCTCTGAACTAATGTGCTGAACTTCATCACACTACCTAACTGGAAAAGGTCAAATTAGAAATACAAACTTAATATAGAGCAGCACTGCAGTTTGTCTTTGCAATCTGGTGTTGGTCAATGTACATTGTCTGGGTGTAGACCATGTAAGGTCTGGTGTTTGGGCTTTTTTTAACAGAAACATCTTTAATATCTTAGCTAATGCCAAAGAGGGGACTTGTTGTGGGCAGTTGCTAGATTTGACTGTCAAAGTGTAATGCACTTTGTGCAAGCATGACTTTTGATTTATTCCAGCAGTACATATTAATTTACATCTTGCATTTAACAACAACTCACAAAGTTTTCCATTCATTTGGGTTACTGGGTAATCTACCTTTTCCTTCAGAAGACCCCTGTTAAAGATGAAAGATTTGCTATACCCAGTGGTGAGAGGACATAAAATGGATGCAAGTACCTTGGGAAATTCCTGTTATATTATTAATATTTTGGGCTTAAATGATGAATGTTGAATGACTGATTAGTTAATAGAAAATAAACTGAGAAGTATTTGATTATTTGTTTTAACCCTTTTTCTCACAAAGGCATTCAGCTTTTAAAATGAAAGAATATGCTTCTTTTTAACGTTTCATATTAAACCAAATATCTTTGGAGATTTATTTACCGGACAAAACAAGTCATTTGAAAACATTAAATAAGAAAAGCATTTTACAGTTAGTAACTCTGTTCTTATCAATCAATTTACAGCAAACAGCTGGTTTCTGCCAGTTTCTTAAATCTGACAAACCTGTTCAGCACCGAACATCAGAGCACGTGGTGAACATTGAGGAGCATCTGGCAGCTGAAGAGCCAGCAGCAGTTTTTAAATGTTAGAGATCCAAATGTAACTGGCAGTAAAATAAATATTCAACAGTCTATTGTAACCGATGCCGGATGTGTTAATGGACAATTAACCATTATTATTCATTGCAACAACCAGATTACAATGTTGCATTTCAGCTTCATTCATTGGACCAAATTGGCTAAAAACATTGATTGGTAGAGCTTTTAGATTATTTATTATTTGCTAAAGGCTTCAGCAGATATTTAACCTCATATAAATTATAAGTTCCCCGTCCTATATTTGTATACTTCTGTTTTTTTGAAGGTTGATTCATATAATCACCGTATGTAGCAAGATTAAGCAAAACTAATCAAATTCAGTGGTTGCTTTGTCTAATATCCATGTTTCCTCAAACATGAGAGAATTCCAACAAATGATCTCCCCCTGCACAGCCAGACCTCGACACAAACACAGCAACACATCAACAGTGTACTGTAATTTTCAAGACAAGCAACCATTACGAAAAGTTCAAAGATCTCAATGCATGATTGTGTGTGTCTGCGGTGCAAAGTGTGCTGTGAGCTCAAAGTAAACAGCAACCCCATCATTATCCTCCATTCAGCACACACCTTTTGATATTCAGATTTGTATTCAGGTTAACACAGACACCTCATACACAAACACACACAACACTTCAGAAAGCTGGCTTTTTTGATTTAATGGCACATGGCTTTGGTGCATCTGGTGATTTTGGTTGATTTTTGCTCATTTTGTAGCCAGTGGTGTTGCTAGCAAACAATTTATCTAAGTAGCACAACACGACAAGGCAAAACTTTCCTTTGCTTGTTGTGTGTCATTTGATAAAGACATGGATCTATGTAGGAGAGACGCACTGCACCACTACTTAATCACTATGACAGAACTCCTACTGTGCCTCCTCTGCGACTGTGACACTCTCAAGTTCAGTCGCCAAATAGCAGACAGGTGTAAGCAAATACACCTGTGTACCCCCGATAAACACAACACATATCCAGCCTGAAACAGTCATTTCTGGCATGAAATGACATTTTCAAAATAAAAATCTATACGAGGAAAGAAAAGGACTGAACAGGGAAGGTGCAGTATGATAATAAAGGGCAGAGCAGGACAGTTGTAGGTCTAGGTGAAGGGTTGTCTCATTAATCTTTAAAGGGTGCAGCAGAACCTTCAGAATGCAAATCAAACTTTCGGTCTTATCAGAGGGACAGAGAGAGGGATCGAATGACAGAGAGATTGACCGAGTGATTGGAGGAAAAAGTTGAAAAACAAGGAAGCCAAGACAAATATTTATCAGTAGGATGATTCTAGTCACCTTGAGAACTCAGAGTATTTAGTATTTAGACCAATGTAAGTCAGTCAGAGCAATGAACTCATTTTTAAGCTCACAAACACCTTTGTTAATGTGCATGTTAGTGTGACCGTGCAAGAAATATGATGACAAGTGGACCAATATTTACACAGAGAACTGTGGACTGACACTGACTCATCGTAATGTGAACACACTTTAGAGCATTACACCTTCCTGTCAATGTAAATGTACATTTTCAAATTGATCGTACCCTTTATTCAGCAGCTTGAGCAAATCTCCCCTCCCAAGACATCTGATGGTAAAATAATTTAAGTGGACAAAGTGACTGCTCTCTAATGTTTAATGAAAGATCAAACTGATGACTGTTTTCAAGTGGCATCATTTTCTCACTGACATATTCGAGCTTGACGATGTGGTTAAAAGTAGATGAGAGCCATGCTGGCTGGTCTGTGAGAGCGTAGAATGTCACTAATAGGTAGACCCTGGTCTGGATCAGGACCAGCTAAACAAGAAAAGTAGGATGTGATATAAGAGACAATGAATGCAAAAGAAAAGTAGGTGTTAAAGCTGTTAAGTTGTTAATATATGTTTTTTTTTAAATGGTTGAGATTGTTAAATTAAAATTAGTCTAGAAAAGGGGGAAACTTAATTTACATTGCACTTGCACTAATTGATCAGTTTTGGAGAAATAAAAAATCTGACCTGATGATGGCACTAGATGAGAGATGAAGGGATCAACACAGTTGTTACAGTTCACTCAAGGGGTCCATGAATGTCTCACAAAATTTCAAGGAAATTCATCTAACAGTTGACATTTCACTGCAGTGAAAGTGCCAACCTCAAGGTAATGCCACAGAAACAGTATCACCAAAGTCATTAGGGTGACAAACGACATAGGAAAGCATAAAGTGGCTGAGGATCAGGAGGTGGAGGAGGTTGTCCACTAATCACAGGGTTGGCTGTATAATCCCTACTTCCTCTAGTCCACCTGTCGAGAGACACTGGACAAGACAGTGAATTGCTCACGGTGGTTAGACCAGCATCTGGTTTGGTAGCTTGTTGTCATCAGTTTGTATTAGTTTGTGTGTGCATGTGCAAAATCCAAAAGGAAATGCTCAATTTAAATGCAGGCCTTTTTATCATTTAGGATTCTTCATCTAGGGACCATGAATGTCTGAATCCAGATTTCATGGCGAACCATCCAATATTTGTTGACATTTTTCAGTCTCAACCAAACTACAGTGTTACCAACCACTGCTAGGATGTCGAAAATGGGTGTTGCTCCATGCTGTTTTTAGTCAAAGCCAATCGTTCATTAATTTCATCAGTTTTGTTCTTTGACACTTTCAACTAAGCTTGATGGATGCAGTGTATCACGATGATCATCAGGTGATGTATCATTTCTATCAATGACACCAGAGATCGACTTCTCAATTATAAACACAAAACAAGTGGCAGGTGCTTTACTCTCAGCTTTGAGGAATAATGGAGATACTGAAACAAATCAGGGACTTGTCTCGGAGGCAGTGAGGGGAAAGGTGTTAAACAGCAATGAGTTGGTGCTCAGAGTCCATTGGAAATTGCTTTGGTTTGAGGCAGAGTGTCTGCTGCTCATCAGAGTGGAAACAAAGTCAGACATCTTGTCCACAATAAAACGCATGATGTGAGATATCTAGTAGGTGTGACACTCTTTATGTTTGGCTCTGTGATGCTGTGGTGAAGTGATCAGTTGGTGCCACACGGTCAATTCGTTACATGGACTTTTTCTCACAAACACTGTAGCTGTGAAGTTCTGTATCCACATACAGAGCTTGTCTTCTTTGCCAAAAACAAACCTCCGAACTACAATCTAATATTTTGCATTTCCAACTCTAGTCTTCATGTTTCCTCTTTAGTTTCCTTTGTCTAAGAAAATTATTCTGCAAGAGAAGAAGACAAAGACCTTTTGACAATCAACTGTGTTACTTGCTACAGCGAATGAATGAAACTCTCAATGTTATGACTTCTTGTTCAAGAATTAAGACATGCTTTGTGATACATATTAAAAATTCAATGTGTTGTGAATTGAGGAAATAAAGTGGGCTTCTCCTTTACTTTTGTGGTTTATAGATTGTAAGAATTGTTACGTGGGGATTGATGAGCTTATAATGTGATGTCTATGTCCACCAGAGGCAAAGCTCATTAGTTTAAAACTGCCACTTACGCTTGCCCTGATAATTAACCCACCCCTCTGTTTGTCTTTCAGCTCTCCAAACCACGCAGCCTCCCAAGGTCCTTTTTCCCCCGGAGAGGCAAGACACAGTGATAGAAATCACGCCTGGTAAGAACCAACACCTCCTCTCTATTTATTCTTGGAATAAAGTGGTCATGCTTGAGGTCCTCATTTTAAAAATGTCTCCATCATTTTTGTGGTGTTTCGGCATCCTTATTAGAACACTGCGATGGACACTTCAATATTTCACTGTCCCTGAACAGCCCTAGTGCTAGCCTCGCTTGACCTTCAGCCATAAATGAACCCCGAAGCTGGAAACTGAGTTGGTGCAAGGGTTTAACAGGAGTCGAGCAGGAGACACCTGCAGCGTAGGTTTTGATTTATTGTTCAGAGCTGGATGTCACCCCTACTTAAAGTAAAAAAAGAAAACATACTTTTACCTGATACCTGGGTTGGGATAGAGGCAGGTGACAGTCATCCACCTTACTATTATTGAATATGACATAGTTCTGTTTCATTGCCACACTTACATCCTTCAGGTAAAAGAATAGTGAGTGGGGGTCAGTGCAGGCAGTAGTTTTCTATTAATGTATGTTTCAATTTGCTCCAAGTAGTCTTCACTCTCAAAACCCTGTCCCAACTGACATCAGAAACGTGAAGCAGAGAACAAAATGAAGCCAAAGCAGATTAGTCATTTTTCAGGTGTCTCCATAGCAACCATAGCCAAATGTCTGTTTCTGTGGGGGAGCGTCTGGTGTGGACTACAAACTTTACTTCTGCCTTGATCTCATAAAAACTTGAACTACCAACATTTTAAAAATTCTTCCTTTCTGGTAAACCTTGGTAGCTTAACAACCGTAATGTCCGAAAGATTTACCCCACAGCCATAGGTTGCATGTCACTTCTCTTTCCCTTATCTACCTTCACAGTGACAACCAAATAACATATACATATATATACTGCAGGTGCGTAGACATCACCTCCAAATCACCTCACTCTGCAGTGAAGCTGTCACTGCCAGTAGGACTTGTTAGCGACCCCGGGCTAGCTGTAGTCAGTGCATTGTTGTCATCACTCGTTGATTTTGTTTAAGTGAATCCAAATTGCGTGGCACCTGGTTCTTGTTTCCGTTTTGACATTCAAACTCATCCATAAACTCCCCAAATACTGAATAAAACACTGCTTGTTTTACAGTCAATTCAAATATTTTGCACCAACTCAGTGATGAGAAGTTCAGGTGACTACGGAGAACTATATGATTTGAAGGTAGCTCTGCCACGCATGGATGACCACAGCAAGAACAGACACAATTGTGTGAATTAGTGGAGACAGATGTTCAGAAAACAGAATGGAATGAGTGAAAAAAAATTGGTTAAGGTTCATTAAGGTGATTATGATTATTATGATGTATAAATTGCAAGGGGGCGGGGCCAGTGGGCACTGGCTGAAATCTGATTGACCCCTAAAGTGCCCGTGTTCTGTCAGTTGTCTTTCAAAAACTAGCTTGTCTTTATGTTCTACATTTTTTTGAAGTACCCATCGGCTTGAACATTGTTGAAAATACATTTAGTAATGTGTGACTTTGCTCAAACCCATAGGGCTAATAGTAAACAATGAATCAGGGTGTTGTACATGGATGTTGGACATATTCGCTCCTCTGTGTAAATTGTGGCTCCATTATGGCCCCAGATTTAGAAAAATCCTACAGATCTGCCTCTGAAACTGTGGTTAAATTTGGTATCTGAGAAACTTGATTATGATGGTAAAACTACACACTCACATTCAGCCTCACTACGTAGAGGAAACAGTAATAACTGAGTGTTGACATTGGATAAAATCACGAGGTGCAGAATAGTTCAATATAAATGTAATTCCTGGTAATAGTTGAGGTCTTCTCTGACTGTGTTGGATAACTTCCCTTACTCTAATGTCTTTTGTAATGATTCATGTGTCGAGAAAAACTCCTTTGGGGCTTGTGGGTGTCACATGATGTGCAATTCTGACTGTGGCCACTGTGCCAAAATCCCCCCACCAGCTGGTATTGTTCCTGCAGGTTTAACAAAGAGATACTTTAACAACTCCTGGGCAAACACAGCCTCTGTCTATATAAAAGTTAGAGGTCAGGTTCAGTTGAGCAGCAGTCCTGAAGCTCCCAGGGGTCTGGTGTCTTGGGTCAGACAGGAAAGATGGTGTCTCTGTGAGCAGCAGGCTGCTCTACTGGCCTGTCTGTGCTCTACCCATTCCAGTCCTGCTGTGTTTTTGTTCTTTTATCTCCTCTAGTCAGCAATTAACAGTGACTTATGAGCAGATATGCACTCAATCCAATTTACATTGTGCTAAAACATTTACAGAGTCTGCAAAGGACTCGCTGCAGCAGTGTCTTATCTACTGATGAAAACTGACAGACAGTCACAACCAAGACATTTTCAAATGTGGTCCTCTCCCTGTGTTTTATCTTCACTGGGGGATTTTCCGATTTAGAGAAAACTATATCTAGATCTGATATGGACATGAAGCTCAGAACTGGCATCTACCAATGCAAAAACGATTTAAGCGTTGGTATAACAGAAAAAGGTTTCATAAATGTGAACACCTATAAATTTCTGATGATGATAAGCTGAAAAGGAATATACACAGAATTTACAAACTGAAGAAAAGAAATCTCATTAGGATTCTCTTGTGTACTAACAGTGTGTTTGCTGATGTGGGCCCAGTTGGCTTGCTTACTTACCAGCTGTTTGTGTGTGTGTGTGTGTGTGTGTGTGTGTTTGTGTGTGTGCGTGCGTGCGCTGCATACATTTGTGTATTCATGTGTGTGTCCTGCTGTTCAGCGGTCTCTCTCACAATGTTAGCACTGTAGGCGGAAAGTGTGTGTGTGCATGCGTGCGTGCGTACGTGTGTGTGCACGTGAGCCTTCTTCTGATGTGTGTTTCCATTAAAGCTAGATTGATGTAGTAACAAATAGGCCCTAAGGCCTCTGTACACTGATTGCAGCAGGGACACCTTTTAATGGGCACCGCAACCTAAACCCCAACTACACACACACACACACATACATACACACACACACCTACAATAATAATACACACAGAAAGACAAATAGTATGAAAACACACACACACACGCACAGTCACAGCTTGACCCTGCGGTACATTTTTAATTATCATCTTGTTTTAACCTGAGGGAGATTTACATCAGCAACCACAGTTGTGTTGTTCATTGTCCTCATCTTTCCTTCTCTCCTCTGCCCCTCTTTTCTTCTTCTCTCCCTTCACACCCTTATTTCTTTCTTCTCTTCCCCATCCCTTCATTCTTTCTTTAGCTTTTCAATGTTGGTTCCCTTTCATTTCATTTCATTTTTTTCTTCTCTGTTTTATTCACATTTCTCTCTTTTCACTCTCTACCACTCTGCATTCCTCCTCTCTCCCCTCTGCTTCAGTGATTATTCCATACTGCTTTAGGTTATAAACACAATTACAAGCCCATTGTTATTTTACTGATGTGAGCTAAAGGCAACAGACAAAAAAGAGCTCATAATTAAAGATTGATTCATGATATAAATTATAAAATACAAAAGAAAGAATAATGCCGATTGAGCAGTTAGTTGAACTAATAAATGCAGCCTTAACCTTAAAGTGTCAGAAGGATGTTGGTGTGTAAAGCACATTCGATAGAGTTTAAACAGACTTAGAATAAATATATTATCAAAATACATCTAAATGTCTGTCCTAGATAATAAGATCAGGGTTTGTGCTACAGTTCCGCAATTGTCAATAATAACATGATGATATCATCATAATCCGAAGGTCTTTTGCAAAATAGATGCATTTTCTCGCACATTATCAATCATTTCCAAAACTGTATTTAGTAAACATAAGCTTTCACATCAGCAATGCAATTTAACTGAGATTAAACAGAATTTGATTCAAGAACCAGCAGTATGATATATTCCTGTACTTCATCACACGTTCAACCAGTTGTTAGAATTCCTCATTTACCCTCAGTGATTTGTCTTTCCAATGTTCTGGCACCTAATAGTCGGTCACATTTCAAGTCAGTGAGGCACAGCTAATCGCTGGACTGTTAAATGTTCATGTTGTCTGTCTGTCGATACCCATCCCCAAGAGAAACTGGTCCAATCTCCATCTACTCTCTCATCACTTCAGCATGGTTCAGTAACTGTTAGGTGTGTGGGTGTAACAACTGCTAATCCTAAACCTGGCTCAGTATCGTCCTGGACTCTGATGAGTTGAGTACAAAGGTCCAACAGGAAGTTGGTATTAACAAACTAAAAGTAAGTGTTTGCTACGCTCATCTGTGATCTCTACATTCTTATGGTGTCGCAAAGTAAGGAGTACAGTCTTTGTTGTGCTAAGCTAACCTTCTACAGACTGATGTCATTTCATATGGGTACAAATCTAACACACTGAGTGTATGTGAGTGAGTGAACTCTAATATAACAGGAGTAAGTAATAAATCCGAGCTCAGTGTTTATTTGCTGATGACACGCTAAGTTTCAAGTCTGATTGAATAACTGTAATGGAAACATACACACAGATGAACAAAAGCGTTGTGGGGCAAGTGGACATGTGGACAATTGGACATGTGATAATTACAGACTCATAAAATTGAATGCACACACACAAGTTTGTGCAGCCGTTCTTATTAGGACTTTGCAATGACTTCTGTTCAGTCTGGACAACTTAACCAAAACCTTGTCTCTGACCTTAACCATGACCAATTCATACATATCCCTAACCTTAACCTCACCACATCAATCAACTGTCAGAACATTCACTTTTGATGTTCTTTTAATGTCTTCTATAGAGCTCCACAGTGATGTTACATCCAATGCATTTTCTGAATAGAGATTGGGTAACAAAACGCAAAATGTTTCTTTATTTGCAATGTGAAGGAGGAATACTACACTACCTGCAATCCTCAGTTGTGAATAATGGCAACCCTTCGCATTAGTTCATGCAGGACACGGAGTCATGTGCTGTCAGCTAGGGGTGGCTGTGGCTGAGGGGTAGAGTGGTTGTCCTCCAACCAGAAGGTCAGAAGTTCAATCCCCAGTCTCCCATCTGCATGTGTCCTTGGGCAAGATACTGAACCCCGAACTGCCCAATAGAACAACAAAAAAGTGCTAGATATAGAAGCACTGTATGTGTGTGTGTGAATGGGTGAATGGCAAACTGTAGCGTAAAGCGCTTTCAGTGGTCATCAAGACTAGAAAAGCGCTATATAAATACAACCATTTACCATTTAGCTACCGATAGAACACAGCCCATTCTCTCACCAAAGCGGTCCCTTTAAATACGACCTCATCCTCCATGATACCTGCTCAGCTACACTGCCACCCACGCCTCCTGACGGCAACTTGCCTCCACCACCCCAGCCTCCACCTTTTTAGCACCGAGTCCAAACATGGTCATGGTAAACGATATTCATCCTGAACAAAGGCACATTGCCTGCTACACCCAACAGGGGGTTCTGCCCATGATCCCTGTTTTATCTTAGCACGCTGCTCGGGTAATCCAGGGAACATCCAAGGAATGGAGCCTTCAATGCCAATCATAACTGTATCCCCATTTGCAACAAATGGGTAAATCATGAAATAGTGTTCCTGACTGAAATGTTAACATTGAAATGTTTGCAACAAATGTGAAAATGATTGGATGGTTGTGTTGCATTACATTTACAGAGCAACCATGATATGTGTGATAGTGAGAGTCATTTTGTAGTCGGTAACAAAGCACTGTACCATGTCGCTGACAAGGCTAACATTACACTACTAGGTTACAGTACTATACACTATGAAACACTATATACACAAGACACAAATTAAATACATTGGACTCTATATTAACAACCAGTTTAAATTCAAGAAGTCATTGGAAATAGATCTGTCAGTCTAGAACAGTCAGTCCCTTTTCTTGTTTTCATATATATTTGTTTTTGCTCTGAATCAAATGTTTTATGGTCATGATACTGTAGCCGGTCGGCCATCTTCCAGGTTTCAGACTCCTTTTACGAGGATCTTCTGAAACATCAATGGAGAAAATGAATGGGAACATACTTCTGTAACAAACCTGTTTCAAAAATGATTCAAACTAACAACAAAACAAAAAAAGTTCTAATGTTGATCACTTGTTGAAACAAAACTAACTAAATTATTTAATTGAATTAACTGAATAAATAAAAGAAGGATAAGTTTAACGTAGTGCTACATACATATGAACAATGAAATATGCACAGATACTTTCTGCAACTCAACACACACACAGGAGTATTAAGTGTCAGTGTGACGTTGAAAGGCAGGGTAAGATAAGGGAGAGGCAGGCTTTCTGTCTTTTTCTTCTCTCTCCCCTCTTGTGTCTCTTTCTCTGTCCGTCTCTGTCTGCTTCTTCCACCATCGCATTTATCTCTCTACGTCTGTCTCCCTCTGTCCCTGCGAGGTGTCTCCCTCTATCTCGCTTCCCTTCCATCTGTCTGTCTTCCCTCTGCCGCTCCCCATATTTCTAACTGTCCCCTTTGTCTTTTTCTTTCAGCTCGCTGAGTCTTTCCATTCATGTGCTATAAAGTGGCGGCGCATCATGTCATTATTCCCTTTCAAACTGTCACACAGAGATAACGTTAGGTGGGAGGGGCACAGGGTGAAATGAATGCAAGAAAGGTCTTTATATTTCAGATTTTCATTCTCGAGAGAAACTAGTTGTGTTTGCAGTTGCTCGTCATTTTCAGTCATGTAATTCAGAGCAGAACAATGCAGCACAATAGCTCCATCTTGACTGAAACAATAACATAACGATTTATTCATTTATTTTTCCTTGCCCACATGAGAGTGATAAAAACTTTGTCTCTGTAATAAAAGCTGAAGTACTGGTGCTTAAATGGAAAGTGTTGAGAAGGTTAAAGATGAATTAAAGTGGACAGAAAAACTGCGGGGAGCAGAAACCAGTGAAGGAGGAAAGGAAAGGGATGAAAGAAAGAAGTGAATGTAAATGTTGGTGAATGTATTGTGATTTATCTATTATACAATATTCAAAACAAAAAGAAAAATTAGACGGGTGAAAAATATGTCAAAATATAGGAGTTACAAATGATGAGACGAGGGAAGGCAGAAACAGTGATGTTCTGGTGACAGGTGGAGTGCATCTTGCTTTGCATTTAAGTTTCCTCGTCTGTCTAAGGCCACAGTGGCTGAGTGAGTGGTGCGTGTGCGTGATGGAACATCTTGCCTTTGATATTGGTGCCCATGTTGTCAGGTTGGAGCGGCCATGCTGCCTGTGGGAGCCACGCCTCTCAGATGTTTATCTGTCTAATTTGTCACAAACTTAAATATTTGTAACACTTCCTGTAGACGTTTCAAAATAAAAGCATTCCAGCGTTTCTGTTGACTGAATCCATTAATTTGTTATAATAAGGTTTAGCTTCAAACCATAAAGTCCTGGCATTTAGTTGAGTACACAGACCTACTTTAATTTGAGAAAATACTGTTGTGGTACCAGGAACCTCATGTAGCAGCAGCAGACACGCTCCCTGTGTGAAGCACTGAAGCTTGGTCCCACATTTAGTTCCTAATTAATAAATATAGTTATTTGGATTGAATTTGATTGGACCAAAAGAAAAACAGGGTGGAAGGAAGGGGAAAGCCTCAGGAAATTTGACGTAAATGAGAAGGGAAGAAGTGAAAGTGGAGGAGAGAGGAAACTTTTGAAAAGGTTGCTGGTAACAATAGAGAGGAGGATCAGATGTGAAGGTAGGACATTTTGAAGATGATGGTAGGTAAGAATGGGGCAAAGGAAGAAAAGGGTTGTAAAGAGGGGGCAGAAATGTATAAGAAAATATTATTTATAGCTAAGATCCACTTTAAGATAAAACTAGGAAGTATTAGTATCAACCTGTATGGTATGTATACAGTATGGTGCATATGTAGCACAGGTTGATGGATTGGACGTGTCCAGTGGAGTTGCACCATGCTGCCTGAACATTACCAAGGGTTAGATGCAGCAGTAATAGCTTGCTTTCTAAAAGCATTGTAATAATATTGGATGCATTATAATATCATTGATGAAAATAGTACATTAGGATGCAACCACTGGGCACCATGAATGTCTGCACTAGAATTTGGACCAATTTGTGTTGAAGATGTTCAGATATTTTACTTTAAAAGCGAAAAACTTCATCAAAGTCTGTCCACTCCATCCACTCGGGAGCATGTATGTCTGTGAAAAAATGATAATGGCAAATTCATCCAATGGACCGACCAACCAAGACTGCCATCCCTAGAGCCATGCATGACCACACAGTAATGAGAGTAAGTAAAAAACTGTAAAGGGAAAGAAATAGAACGAAAGAAACTGCTGAAAATAGTTGAGAACAAAGTGTCAGCAGATGAAAAGTGAAGAATGGAATGAGTAGAAATAAGGGAAGAGGAAGGATAGAACGTCAGGGCAGAGTGAACAAAGGTAGGAAGGAAAAAAGGAAACAGCGGAGGAAATTAAAGGTAGCCTGAACGGTGGAGAAAGGAAGTAAACAAAGAGAACAAATAAAGAAGAAAAGAGTGAAGTCAGGAAGAGAAAAAAAGGAACTACAAGGGAAAGAAAGGGTGGCAATGAGGAAGGAGTAGAAAGGTAGCAAGGAATGAAGGAGACACACAAAAATACACACTGGCCAATATGGCTATTGTATTGTGGGAGTATCTGAGTCACCTCTTTATCACTGTCAACACATGTACACATTGTTTTAGTCTTCACACACAATGCACTACCAGACTACATAATATAGAGCAAGGTGTTTAGCCTTTCCATCAGTGTCATAATGTGCAAACTCACACAGACGCACACACACAAATCTCTCTTGGTACCTTGATTTAAACAGGCTGCTGAAAGACATGAGACAGAAAGGAAATGGAGGGACACTTTAGAGAAAATGCAGTTTGGAGAAAGGAGAAAGTGCATCAAAGGAATTGAGAGAATAATTGCAGGTGAGAGGAGGATCGATATGCGATGAAAGCACGATAAAGAATGGATTTTGTTCGTTCTCTCGCCCTCCTTCTCATTTGTCATCGGGCGGCCTCATGAATATGGTAATCTGCTTTTGTTTGCAACCTTGATGGAGAAAGGTGAGTGATGGAGAGGGACTGGTGGAGAGGAAGAGAGAAAGCAGAGGGATAGAGGAGTATGTTACAAAGGGGGAGACGGTCACCTAAATGTCTGTGTCACTGTGTTTTCATGGGCCAAAAATAACAGAAAGAGCAAAATAAAACCAAAGTTTGGAGAAGTTAAGGCCTGAAGCTGCAAGGTCACCAGTGTAAGGGCCTGCACAGACCAGGAGGATATTAGCAAGGAAATGGAACCATTGGTGTTCTCGCCCCAGGTCAGTGCTTTTAAAGCCTGTGTGTAAAGCTTACTGTGTTTGCTGGTGTAGTTTATTCTTGTTTCACACAAAGGTGGCAAAGAAACCGTTATACAGGATGAAATACGTACACTGCGGTTGTGGGATAAAATATTGATTAACTTAACGATTGAGAAAAATGGCCACACTGGTTTAATCGAAATTACATGTATTGTTTACACTGAAGTAGTGTAATAACTATCAGCTAGTAAACTGCAGAGCTGTTTGTATGTTCCAACGGCTGCTGGAGGTGAATAAATCCTCCTGTTTAATGTTGACATTGACCAGAAACAGTTGAACTGTGTGTTAACTACTTAAGCCTGTTTTAGGCTGAAAACATAATCTTATATATTGACCTATGACCCACTGACCTCTTTGGTATTAACTCTTATTACATTTTTTTCTTTAGCACGGATGTTTAAGACCAGGCCTCTGACTCTTTGCTGGTTAAATGCTCCTCTGTGTTCACCAGCTAGTCAGGAACTTTGTATGTTTGCTGTATACTGGACACAAAGTTGATAACCAAAAACTGCAGGTTATCAAACAACGGGCTGAAAGGTCCTAAAACACTAAGGAAGACGATGCTTCCACTTTATTCACTGTTTTACTTTATTCCACTAATTAGTCTTTGCTACGAAATATTATCTGCTGATTTGGTGGTTTCTGACTAAAGTGGGACAGCAATGATTATTTTTTAATGTTCCTTACAAGTTATAAGACCGAACAATTTTCACGATGGACATTCAGAGAATTCAAAGTAACCAGGACTTACGTTTCATCAAGACACTGAATCAAAAGTCAAATATTACAGCTGTGTGTTGGCTATTTTAGAATAATTCCAACACAGTTTTGAATAGTGAAAATTGCATGCTCTGATGTAAGGTGACAGACATTACTTCAGAGATTCCCTAATGAAAATGCTTTACACAATCTCCTTAGGCTCCAACTTTTTTTCTTATTTCCAGAAATGAGTTCAGAGAGTCCTCCCTGTTTGGTACACTGTGATCTCAGTGTCTCCAACACTGTCTAATTATTTCTCCTGCTGTCTTCCCTCTCTCCCTCTCTCTTCTTCAAACTCTCACTCCCTCTGTGGGATCAGCATCCTGCGGAGCCAGAAATGGATTTTTATTAAGTAGAAATCCCCTTTGAAATATCTAACTAACCAAGACCAGTGTGTGTGTGTGCGTGTGCGTGTGCGTGTGTGTGTGTGTGTGTGTGTCTGATGGGATTAATGACTTCAATGTGATTGAGGTTGGCTGCAGTATCTTGAGTATCTTCGTTATGTTTAACATACAAATATTCTCTGATAGTTTTCCATGTAACAGAATTTACATTTATTTTGTCAGATTCATAAAACATTTTTGTGCACATGACTTTAGAGCTAAATCACATTGTTTTCTTATCTAATTTCACGTCTGATTTCAGTATCAGACATGTGGAGTCCATTATAGAGAAGTATAGTCTCAGTTGACTGCATGGATTAACCATTATTATAATCAATTTAAACTGAAACACTTTAAGACTTTCAAACCATAATCAAATTAAGGTTAGGGTAACTTGTTAATATAAAAAGCATCAGACTGAGGTTGTCATCTCCATGACAACTAAGCAACTCCACCTGTTAAGTGTTTTGGTTTGTTTTGTTTCCGCAAAATGTAACTACATCAAAAAATTTGCCTTAGAGCTCGAATCTAATCACAGATGTTATCATATCAGATAACTTTCAGAAAATATTGCTTGTCAGCAGATACCAAACCTGACAGAACATCTGCTGTAGTTTTAAACTGTTATCTACAGTTAATTTCGGACTTCCCCAGAGAATATAGATGTCCTATGAACTGAACTTGGACATTTTCCTCAAGTCTTCCAGATGGGCTTTAGTTGAGAACGCAATTGTCCAAATCAGATGCTTCAGACTTTTTTCTGAACTTTTCCTGCCAACCCTCTGGTAAAATCTGAGCACAAATGAGACTACATTGAAATTTCATAGACCACATACTACAATGTCTGGAAAATTCCCAGCGAGCGAATGGGTGTATTGATGATTTTTATAACACACTTCAAACGCAAAACTAAAAAACAATAAATATCTCCGAATAAAAAAAAGAGGTGCCATACATGTAGAGGATAACGACGAAGATGTCAATTTGGAAAGACAACGAGATTTGAGAGCTTTTGCTGCTGAGGGCCAGTGCTGGTGTGCTTTAACCTTAAACACGTGATTGAACGTGTAACAGAGAACAAAACAAGCAGACCAGAGTAGTCTTCATTTAACTCACACCGCCGTATTTTCTTGTTGTAGCAGTATAATCCTCTTCTGTCCATTAATTCAGTCATTATAATTGTATGACTGTGCATTTGTTTGCGAGTGTATTTGGTCTCTGAGGGGAGAACTTTTTTTTTCTAACCCCACTTCACATTTTCACACCTTTAACAGCTGTGAGAGCAGGAGGCAGAGGAGAGAATCCAAGGAGGGATCTTAAGTGGAATAGTTTGTTTCTCTCACTTTTAGATGTGTAATAGAGGTTAACAGGTCTCTAACACTTACTCTCCTCACAACAGGTAACACTGCAGATCTTAGTTGACTTAAAAGGCATTTTATGACCTCAGGACAGAGATAGCAGGATGTTTGAAGGACAATAATGTTCATGGAATGACCTCAATGTAGGTTTCAGAAAAAGTGTGGCAGATAGATTGGAGCAAGCTTTAGCTTTTGAAATGACAAGACTGATCGCTACTACGCAGACTCATATCAGCACATATGTCATAGGAGGAAGTGGAGACATGTCATCCATCTTTATACACAGTCAATGACTGAGACATAAAATGATGGACACTAAATGCTGAGACAAACTTCTTGTGCTAATACTTAGATGTTGCGAACTAATTTACGACAGCTGTACACATGTAAATAAACCAGCAAGTGCACATAAATAAGTAGCAAGTTGCCCAAGTTGCTTGGCACTTAAAAACTACAAGCATTAAATCATCTTTAAAACTCAATCAATAAATCATAAGAAAACAAAACTGAATTCCAGCCAAAAATGAATAAGTGAAAATCTAACTGAAGGAGACAATCTTAAAGGTCCTGTGTGTAAGATTTAGGTGAAAGGGAACTATTGGCAGAAATTTAATGCAGAATAATCCTCATGGTGTTTTCACTAGTTCATTTCATCTAAATTGTATGAATTGTAGTTTTCTTTACCCCAGAAAAGGCCATTTTTATTTAAATACTTTATATTTACATCGAGGGGACCCTCTCTATGGAGGCTGCCAGACTGGACAAACTAAACACCTTTTGAGTTTTTACAACTTCTGAAGCTACCACAGTTTCTTTGTTTAAGAGAGGGTGAGATGAGAAGTTTCTAGTGTTGAAATTTCAACACTAGATATCATCAAATTCTACACACTGTACCTTCAAATCATTTCATTAATAATCTGGCTATTTTAGAGCTGTTTTGTAGGTTTTGTGATATTAATGATACATTTGTATCGCAAAAAACGAATTATTAACTCACAGAAGAGGCCTGAGTATTACTTTCCAGTCTACCTGCCCGACTGGGAATGTGACAATAAAGTGAACAGCCTGAAACCACATTCAAAATTAAAATTGTCCAGTCACTTGTCGGCCTACAGCTGTTCAAACCACAGACGACTCCAAGAATTCGGGGACCAAATTAAAAATTTCGATGCAATTCGTCTTTTTAGTCAACTTTGTTAACCACTGGCCCTGAGCTGAAGAAGCAGAACACTCTCAGATGATTCGGGACCCTCGGGTAACAGCTGTCAGTCAGCCATCACCTGCCACCCAGTTCTGTCATAACCCCCCCCCCAACATAGCACTATCACCACTGAGACCAAAACTATTAGCACTCCTAACCTCTTGTGGGCTCACTTGATTCTCTCTCATTTATCCTTTTTTTAAAGCTTCTCCTGATTCTTTGTGTCTAGATTCAGCTCACGGTCCAACCCTCCCAAAGGCTAAAACCATCTGCTCATTCCTATTTTCATTCTTTTTCATCTTTTTTTCATCTTTTATGACCTTATTTTCATTGGCGGCTGGTGCTTACTTAACTCTACCAGTTTACACACAGAGATGTAATGTTTGTAATGGTCCTTCTGGCATGATAAGAAGGAAGCAGCCAAAGCTCTCTCTGAATTGCATGAACTAAAAACACTGGCTTCAATTACATTAACTTACCAGTTCATTAGCTACACTTGAACAGTCTCAAGCAACCTGATGCAACCACCATGCAATATATTTAATTTTGTTGAATAGTATTAGTTGTTGCTGACAGAAGGGTGAATTTGGCTCTATAGTCATTTTGAACCTGTAGTCAAAGAAGTAGTTAATACTCTGTCCACACAAATGGGGATGTGTAAACAAACTTTATGTCTGCATTAGTGCGTCTCATCCACACAGACAATGTTTTAAGTTGCTAAAACTGACTGTTTTACAAATTCCTTCCAAGGTGCAGTTTTTCAAAAACTGGTTTCTTTGTATTTATGTGTTCATGTAAAGTGGAGCGTTTGGGAAACAATGACACCGCAGGGTATTTGGCACATGCTTCTTTATGTAATGAACATACAGCAGATACAACAACAGTTGTGGCTATTTACTGGTTTCTCTACGTTTGGTTAGCACTGATCGGTCTAATTACAAGTTGACCACAGCGTTTTTCTCTGGTATTTGACGGATGTAGCTTGTTCGTGCTTGTTACTTTTATGTTCTTGTCTGGAAGGAGATTTTTTTTTTTTTTTTTTAAACAGAGGGGAAAATATTCGCAATAGTGTAGACAAGGCCTATGCCCATATGCTTATATCATTAATATGAGCGTTTTATCTGATTTTACCTTGTTTTTTTCATTTGACAAAAGCAGCATTCTTATCTTGGTTTACTCCCACTACTCTAGCTTTTCAATGAAAAAGGTCTGCTTAACCCAATGATATATGACCTGTCCATCGCCAGACACAGTTAAACAGGAACATAGTGAAACATTTAGCAGCTGAAAAGCCAGAACAAAGGTCAAATGAGTACATCAGGTGCCAAGATGCACAACTCCACATGACATAAATCAAAGGTAATGTTGTATCGTGTCTGCTGAATTTGAAAATAGGCAAATATTTGCTAACATGTCAGCAATAACAACTTGTATTGAATGCAGTATTATATCTTGTGAGGAATATACTGTTACCCCTCTGAGTTGGTCTGGTAAATGAATGGCAATCAGAATACAATGTTAAAGTTAGGATGCTAATGGATTTCCTGTGTTAAGACGGAGATTAGTGTTACTTTTGAAAAGACATTTTCTCCAGACGGAAACTCCAGCGTGAGAAACGATATCAGCTTTGAATCTGTCGGTGCCGTTGAATTGAAAACAAGCCCCTCGTGACTGGTCATTTAATTAACCTCGTCAAGCATATCTGCTGTAATCTCCAATCTAATTTCATCTGTTAATTTAAAACTGTTCTTAACGAGGCCAGCCCCCCAGCCAATCAAATGTCAGCAATAGAAGCATAAAGGACTTGGTTAATTAGAGCTGTCAGGAAATGGCCATATATGGACAAAGAGAGAGGCTGGATTTATTTTTATTACTTTCCTGAGAGTGTTATTAATTCTGTGGGAATCACCCCAGGTGATATATGAAAATGTGTGTGTGTGTGTGTGTCAAGTAATTGAGGGGGAGTGGGTGCTTAGAATAGAGATGAAGTCAGATATGAAGAGACAGAACAAAGAAAGAAAGGAGAAAATATTTTGATATATTCATAATAATCAAAAATGTCTCTTTCAAACTTTGTGGCAGCTTCATTTCCTGTTAGACAGGAAATTGAGCATCAGCTTTTCCAGAAGTGATTCTCCATCTCATATTTATCAAATAATATTCAGTCTCATGCAGGATTGTATTGTCAAATTATATTGAAAATCTGCACAGTGCTCTCTGAGGATTTCATATCACTGTAAAAATGATTTTAAACAGTATTTTTAAACCAGTAGCTCCTGTCGACTTTGATTGAGTTTCCTTTTCATTTTTCCCAAGATTTCCCATAAGTAGTCAAAATGTGCAGTTGCCATTAAGATTTGAGGCAAAACAGATTGTGTTTGTCCTGGACAGATGCTGTGTGTGTGTGTGTGTGTGTGTGTGTGTGTGTGTGTGTGTGTGTGTGTGTGTGTGTGTGTCAGAACTGACCTGTGAAGTAAACATAGAGGAGGTATGGTTGTTGGTGGTTTTGTGTGGTTGATTCATTCAAAGCCAACTGAGTTTGGGTTCTGCACACACACACACACACACAAACACACACACACATTTTGTTTATTATTTTCTATAATGTTGATAAACATAAATTATAACACTTCAAACTGCATTGGAAAGAAAATTTCCAATGCAGCTTAGTTGTCTCATGCATTTCTTTGTGTATGTGACATTATTAGATTTCTAATACAATGCATTGGCGTGCAAGCAGTTTTTCTACTGTTTTATTATTACTGCTGAAGTTGGAGCTAGATATAACAATGAGTACATTTTGTTATTTGTACATAAGCCAAGTGGTTCCTACCTTCAGTATTGGGGCCGCTTGAAAGTGTCAGTGTGATAAATCTGAGATTTTGTGTGTTGATGTATGGGGCCAGGAAAACAAAGCTATAGTAAATAGAATGGGACTTAGTAGATTTTTTCTCATCAAGATCCATGATTCATACTTCGTAACAACACCTTGTCTCGCGATGTAAGGAAAGTAATAAAAAAAAGAAATCTGTATCAATCTCTAAAGCTTATTTTCCTGAAAGAATTTACAACCTTAAAAGGTTGTAGGCCACTGCTTTGTATTTCTTATCATATATTATTTTTTTTAAATTAAGTTTAAGATCGTCATCTGTAATGTAACTAGTAAGTATATCTAACTATCTATCTACTTGGTGTAATACAAGAACTCATTTAGTGGAATAAAACTGCCATATTGGTTTAAATGTCACAATAGTATATACTCAAGTAATATTCAGGTACTTCTGACTAGTACTTAGGTTATAATAACTCTCTGCCACTGTAAATCAATCATCACTCGGTCTATCATCAAGTACATTTTACTGTTTATTTTTAAAATAAAAATATAATAGAACAGGTATCATGGGGAAAGAAACAGCTGTTTCTATTAGAGGATCAGTAAACTTTTTGTGGCTGTTCTTTAACTTTGAATCTACAGGCATGACTCAGTTTAGCTTAGATAACTTTACCCTATATTTAAGCTTACTTTAGGATTAAGATTGGCAGCAGGGGGCAAGCAGCTAGCTCTGTCCCAAATTCAAAAGCATAACAACTTTAAATACAGCAATCACTCCTCAAATAATAAATCCTTATTTGTGGATGGATCAAACAATGTAGATATATGCATGTGTGTGTTCAGAAACCTGTGAGTAGAATTGTCAAGAGTTATATAAACAGTGTGTCCACTGGCTACCTGTTAGCATGTCAAATTAACCACACACTCCTAAACACCAGTGAAGCTAGCCTTCTCAACAGCCCTGCATACACACACCACAGTGGTTACATCCTCACCAGCTACAGTCACAGCTTAAACCAGCTTTAGTTATGTAGTTATTTTTAGTGATTTCCAAAAACATCTGTCATTTAATAAGCAAAGACCATATGTGGTTAATCAGTCAACATGTATTGCATGAAAAGTAACAATACCCAGTATTAAGTTGGTCTCTTAGGGAATATACTGTGATACAGGAAGTGATGCAGTTTCCATTTTAGATTTACGCCTCGAGCAGACATCACAGCAATAGATACAGTATGAAAGGGAAGTGCATCTCAAAAGCAGCACAGCAATGACCACTTGGCAAATGACTGCAGTGATTTCTATTGAAATCTCCAGAACTGTGGTTGGCACAAAGGACGAGAATTAGGACGAACGTCACCGCCCCATTAACAGCTTCGTTAATAATAGCAAGGATTCATAATTTGTTAGAGGCAGGATGTCTGTAAATAGACAGAATGAAACAGCCTCCCAGGTTACAGCTGAGCTGCCCACTTATTGATGTGTGTGTGTGTGTGGGTGCGCACACACACGTGTGTAAGGCACCATCTGTTTTGCCATGTGCAGCTGCGCTCCCTTGGAGCCCAAGACCCAAAACTCAGCTGTTACCAAGACAACCCACATACACCCCATACCTGGTTCTCACATACACACACACACACACATACACTTCAAAACCACCTAGAGGTTTTAATACTGTGTGTACTTTCACATGAGCAGATGGATAGAAATGTATCATATATTTCTGAAGTGTGTGTGTGTGTGTGTGTGTGTGTGTGTGTGTGTGTGTGTGTGTGTGTGTGTGTGTGTGTGTGTGAGTGTACACGTGCGTGTGCATAGGACAGGGAGACAGAAACAGGGAGAGACAAGCAGATGGACAGTCTGTGTTTCTTTCCCCTCTACTTAGGAAGATGATATGAAGATGATTTAAGTCTCTCCTGAACTTTCTTTCAGTCATGTCATCTGCTGCACATCCTTTATGGTAGAATCTCCTGTCAGGCTCTATGAATAGTATTGCTTCAGGGTTCAGGTAACTCAGTCTGTTAGAGATAGGATTTCTGTATGTTTACATCATTGCCATCTTGTTTCTGAAGAGACAGTGTTTCAATCTCACCACCTTGGATCACCTGTACAAAAATATAAGCATGTGTGCGACAAAATACCTGGATAAACCATCAGAGCTACATCCTACATATATGGAACTCCTCTTTCAAGGTTCATTTCAGTAGGACAGATAGCAGGTTGTGTTTCTTCTGTAATTCCTGGATCTCTGGCAGACTGACGACAGTGGACTTGACTGTTTCGTCTTCACATGCTGGTGATGGTTTGTATGATATTCTGGTTGGGGGGGGGGGCAGTACCTCTGAGAGCACCATCATTATTAAAGCTCTGGTCCATCATTAGATAACTGATGTTCCCTTTGGAATCTATGGTTAGTTCAATATCCTTACTCATATTGTAAATCCCTCACCAACCCTGAGCCGACAAATGAGTATAGCTTTTAGCTGCACGCATTTTTCATTGTGCCTGTCAAACAAATACATAAAATAAACAGTGGAGCAATTATGGTCTATGTGTCCCTTCACCCTTGTCACCACCTGCCACGTGTATCCAGTGAGCCCGTGGAGGTCCAGACCTCTAGGTTGAGAACCAGTGGGATGCGACGAGAGTTTTAGGCAAAATGTGATAATTGGGGCCCCTAAATTAAAGCCTGAGAACACTGTGGCTCTAAAGGAGCTGTCTGGACTTAATAGGACTACCACAAGTGTTTTCCCAGACGTGTGCAGCTCTTGCAGAATGTTTTTTACTCTGCAGCACAGAAGCAGTATTTAAGTGGAAAGGATCAGTGTGTTGGTAAAGTCCATGTCGCTGGAGCATGCTGCCGCTAGAATTAAACAGTGTGCTTATGCAAGCTTTGACTGGCCGCAGCTCACTGTCTGAAGTGGCTTGATTCTTTGCTGCAACAACTGACAGCTTTAAGAAAAAGAAAGTGTTATATGATGAAAACATATAAACATAAAACCATCATCCCCTATGGTGCTACGTGCCTGTTAAGTGCCTTCAGGCTCTGTGCTAACAGGATGCATTCACTGGCTCCATGTTCACAGTGATGGATGAATCAATGCTTCAACCTTTGCAGACACAAACTGGGCTGTGTTGAAGCAGATAAGCAGGTCTTCCTCTGAGAGGACAGAGACTTTTCTGCACAGGGAATATAAGCTGAACAAATTACCAAAGAACAATGGCATGTTATATTCAACACGGACTGACAGACTTTCTTGGTTGGAAATGTGGAAACACGCCCATATCCTTATCTGTTATGGAAAAAGAAGATGATATGAAACATACATCGTTTAACAGAGGTCCCTGTAATATCACATTTCCAGACCAGGAGTCCACAGCCATGTAGCAGCTAAATTCTGCCATGGTCTTCATTAAGCACATTAGCATGCTCGCAGAGTCATATGTAAATAATATAGTAATAAGTAATAGCAAAGTTATGTGCAGTCAGGTGTATAAGTCTGTGTGTAGATTCATCCTCCAGGGAACAGGAATCTGTATAAATTGTCACGTCAGTCCATGCACAGTGTGACAGACCAACTGAACAACCTACATCAACTTTCTTGGAGCCTCACATGGGTAAAAATGGAAATGAATCAAATCCTGTTTGCATCCCAATAAATCTTTGTTGATTGGCTTTTGACACATTTTACAATGCTTGTGATGGAATCACTGCATAAATATACAAAAGTCCTACTTTTTTTTTCAATCTCCTCGAGCCGACCGCACCTATCATCATAACCATTATCCTCCCCGAAGCAAGTCAATCACCTCATATTGTATAAACTGCTAAATTAATATCTCTCGTCTGTCTTTAACTACTCTGAATGGAATCCATGTGTAACAATCTTTCTATAGATGATCTAGTAAAGCTAATTAAAACTTATTCATCTGTACTGGAACTCCCTGCACCCCTGACACTGCTGGATTTCCAGGGAAAAGGGACAATTCAATTCAATAACCTTTATTTAACATTAATCTAGTGAAAAGTAGGCCATGTTTTAATGAAGGGGCTGAATCACAGATGACACGAAATTTAAAAATATATCACATCTATTACTGTAATTCCAGGTCTATTAACACGGGTCCTTTTTGTCGTACTCATCAAGTCAACTAATGCAGGATTCTCTCAGTGTGTGTGTGTGTGTGTGTGTGTGTGTGTGTGTGTGTGTGTGTGTCTGCACAAGAATACTGTTATGGCAACCATCATATCTTAATATGTTCAAGGTTCCCAGGGCTTTCCCTCATATGTACGTACATACAAAAACTCCTTCACATGCAGACACTAGTTGTTTCTGTGCTCTAGGCCTTTCCGTTTGGCTGGCCCCTTTTGGTTCTTTCTTTAAATTGGGTTAGTAAAGCTTGTGGGTGAAACTTTTGAATTGTTGTTTGGCATCCTCTCTTAATATGCTGTTTCCCGAATGAGCCTTTTTTCGAAATCTCCTTCAAATCTTTTTTTTAATCATCTTTAGCAGCAATGAGCACCAATGATGAGGGGGAAACTGCAACATTTTTCCAATGTAGCTGTCTAAGCTGGAGATGGTTTTTACTACCATACTATAAAGAGCTAAGTACTTCAGAGATCAGCCTCCTTCAGTGGGCCATAGTGTAAATGTTGGGCTTGTGAGATAAATGATACAAATGTTTGCATTAGTTTTCTTTTTTAGTGAAATATTGTTGTTTTTTTTGTTTTACCTTGTTGGGTTCCAGTCTTTAACGGAAGAGAAAAGATGAAATGTATCTCTGGATCTGTCACACAGACATTGTAACTGTTGCATCTGCCCCCAAGTGGTTCATTATAAAGGTTCAGAGGTAAAGAAACACTGGAAACCACTTGTCCACTTTTTTTCAGTGAAATTTGAATCTGAAAAGCAGCTGTTAAATAAATCTGATCCACTAGAACTTTTCCCTCTGTAATGTGAGTAGATGTATGAAGTAGCATGAAATAGAAGATTCTCAAATGATAACTCAAGTGACTCAAACCGTAGCCTTCAAAATTTGACTAAATGTACTCAAGTCCTGAGTACCTAACAGGAGCATTTCTTTACTTTATACTTCTAATCAGTGACATCTCAGAGGCAAATTAGATTTTACTCTACTACATTTGTCATTTGTCAAAATTATGTTTTCATACCCAACCTGAAACCATGTATGTCCAAAGGGTTTTGACTATAAATATTGAGATAAACTGAAGTATTAAGTGTTCCTAAATAAATCTACAGACCCTCTTGAAAGGTTTTTAGAGATATATGATTTTCACAGGACAAACATTACATACTCTATAGAAAATGATGCATTGCTGTAGGATAATGAAAAGCAGTGGTCAGTAGATCAAGTTATTTCATATGATAGCGAGCACCAGTGAAAGTTGTGAACAGAACTTCACTTCAGTGACATTTCTCCAGTGAACTGAATCTCTGCAGTGCTGCTGCTGAAAGCATCTGTATTTTGTTAGTGCGGAGGTAAAAGAGTGTCTGTCTACATCGATAGGAACAGGAAGCAGGAGGAGAAAGACTGAGCAGACCTAGACTGTGAATAATAACAAAGAGAAACATGACACACAGAAGGTGCGGAGAGGAGACAGCGATATGTGGAGAGATGAGAGAGAATCTGCTTTAGTGAACAGAAATGAAAATCAAGGAACATGGAAACCCGGAGACTGACAAGTGCAAAAGACTAATGATGTGAACAGAAAGTTACAATAGTTATAGAGGAAGAAGCAAAGAAGACAGACTCCCGCTGTACCTCCCTAAATTTCCCATCATCCTCTGCCCATTCCACTCACTGTTCATGAATAGAAACATCACTGCCTATCAGTTTGATATCTGTCAGAACAGGTAGTGTTTTGGTATTAATACTCTTGGTGTGAAATACATTTTTATAAACTTGAAATAATTTTAATTTCACAAAAAAACTGTAATTTGGCAGATAATGACATTCAAAACCTAAACATCACATGGATGTTGTAAGAGTTTTAGTGCTGAATACATTGTATTTATTAAATAAATTCAGCAGTTCAATGTCGGGTTGGATATTTAATTAAAAAATGATAGATTTTTTGAAAAGATTAACACAATATTTTAGAATGTATTAATAAATAACATTGAATGATGGATGTGTCTTACATTTTTATTGAGGAGTAAGACGGTTTGTGCAGCTACAGGAATTTCTATCACTTCATTTTGTTGTTGCCAAAAGAAATATAGAACTGATGAGAACAAAAAATAGTTAAATGGTATTTCATTTTAATAAATGCTTTATATTTGCCTTCAAGCAGTTCAGTCCAATTCAAAACAGGAAGCCAAGTTAGGAAAATTAATTGAGAATAAAGTGCATTTGTACAGCACTTCTCTAGTCTTAACTAATACTTCTTCTTATATTATAATTTGATCAGTTGATTGACACCTGGAAACTTTGCAATAGAGAACTGAAATGAAATCACAGCTCCAGCAACCATGTTAAGAGCAGAGAATTAATCTTTTTTTAATTCCTGACTTATGAGATCAAATCAAATACTGTGAAATTATTCTGATTATTATTATTTATTTTTATTTTTTGCAGTGTGAACATAATCAAAACACAAGGTTTTACAGGCAGAAGGAAGCAGATGTAGATTCCTCTTGCTCAGATGGTAGCATTAGAAAATGAACTAAGGCCAAGCACATGCAGTTTGGACTGATGCTCACATTCATCTGCTTTATTATGTGCATGTTTGTGTAATGAATATGTGAGAGGCAAAACAGCACAGACGGGTCCATGAGGCTGAACTCAAGTAACAAAGACTGGACTCAGATCAGTTTTGACTCGCTGTTTACAAACTCACCTGTGGTTGGTCGAAGTGAGGTCTTCCTCTATTGTTCACACCAGAGAAAACAGCGTTTAGCTGTGATCACACTCAGCAGCAGTGTGAAGTGATGATGCACCGACGTGAGAAAGCTCCCATCAATCACTGGTGCAGAGTTTTTCTTTGGTACTGATGACAGCACCAACCTTTCAGTGGTGTTCCTCCCGCTGCTTTAGCCCCAAACACACAACAGTGACCTGCTGGAATGTTTTGTAGACTGGATTTCAGGACTTGTGTTGTTATTGCTGGAGATCAACGCACACATAGACACACAAAGTCACCCAACCTATACATACACCCTCATGCCGCACAAGTGCAAACAAAATTGATGAATTTAATCACCATAACATGCTGAGAACACAAACACTCCCTCAGGGTGCTAATCAATTACTGTGGAGCACACACACATACAATCAGGCAAAATTAATTTCACTCTGACCCACGTCATTTTTTTATTTACCAGTTCTGCCATGTGTGTGTGTGTGTGTGTGTGTGTGTGTGTGTGTGTGTGTGTGTGTGTGTGTGTGTGTGTGTGTGTGTGTGTGTGTGTGCTGCTGTTTGCAGGATGTAGCCTGCCACAGCAAGGGGAACCACCCTACACCACACCATGACAATCCACCAACAGTGAGATGTTTGAGGCTTTGCAAACCATATTGTTGGCTCGTTAGAATTTACCACTTTGGAGACAGAGAAGTCAAAGCCCTCTGTCTTCTCTTTTTCCTTCACTCAGAATAACTGATGCAATGAAAGCAAACAAAAAGAAATATGACATTTCCATATGAAACGGTTGCATTTTGCCACGACCACGAGATAAAACCCAGTGTTTACTCGAGTTAGCCAGTTTTTGAAATGTTTTAACCTTGGAGGTTTCTTTCTAAAATACTAATTCCAGGGATTACTTTACAGAGAGACGAAAGAGAGACTCGCACAGCAACACCTGGACTGACCATTCGCTCTGCATGAGACTAGCTACAGTCAATGACTAAAATGTTCAGTGTTAATTTTCAGTTATCTGACAACAAACAATGATAAACACTCAACCTTAGCATTCAGTAGCGGTGCTTGACTGTAACGATAGAGCTATCATTATGATAATACTGCGCTATATCATAATTATCTGCTAATTGACTGCCTGACGAGGTAGCGCTCATTTGAATAGTCATTAATGCTCCATCATCACCATTGATAGCTGTAATCAGTGACTGGTGGTTTCAAGGTCTTACTGGAGGGTGTGTGGATATGGACTACACTCATATATGTGTGATTAGGTTTGTGTGTTGCCTTTCAACACATTAAGGATACAATTATTCTATAAAATAGCTCATCTTAGGACATATAGTTCACTTAGCCAAGTGTCTGCAGGAGTAACATCCAAGAACCATTTCACCTCACTTCTTCCAGCCAGTGCCAACTTTAAGTGCCAAAGCACTTTAGCTTCCAGGTCCCCCTGGTTGACCTGGGGGTATAGCGGCAGTTTGTCAGACTTGCGGCCAAATCATCCCAAAAATGTATCCAAAAGTTGTAAACTTCACTGTTTTAATGTATTGCAAAATAAAGATGATAAGAAAATGAAATGCTGGAGTCTAAAGTCCATTGATCTGCTATTTATATTGAGGCTGAGGATGAGGCTGACGACAGTAACAGTAACTGCCGTCACCCACCTTCCCCTTTACGCATTCTGCTCGCCATATATTATCACCCGTCCTCACCACCTGAGGAGGGTGCATGCTCACAAACACAAATAACAATTAATGATATTTAAATAAATTTAAATAAATAAAAAGTGGCTCCCACAAATAGAACAAAGTTACACATCACATGTGTCATAGGGAGAAGAAGTTTTGTGCGTATCATCTGTGAAAATTGATCATTTTAGAAGTAACTTGAGTAACTTTAGTAAGTCTTACACTGTTATAGTTTTTGCTCCATTCTTTTCTCACTCATGATCATTATGCCAACAGGAGAACAATCAGTTTAGCCTTGAAAGACTTCAAGCAGGCACCCTGAGGCATACCTATACTATATGTCGACATTGGTTCCTGACGGTGGCAACAGGCCCCTCATTATACATTATACCCTTCTATAAAACACCAACTTTCTTCATTAATTTCCTCCTTTGCTCAAAGTGGACCATTGTCATGTTGTGTTACCTTTACGCTTTCCCCTTAGCCCAAACCACAGCATGTTGCAGTTACAGTGGAGAGACCTTCGCTGTCTGTCATCCTGCAGTCGTGTGTATTGTAACAGTGTTGTGGTGTGTGTTGCAGGTATGCCTCTCAGTTTGGACTGCAAGGCCTTTTTCGGCTACAGTGGAGAGAACAGGAGGCCCATCATCTACTGGATGAAAGGGGAGAAGTTTGTGGAAGAGCTAGCGGGACACATTAAAGAAAGTGAAGTCAGGTAAACACTCCATGCAGCATCTACTCATGACTCACATGTGTGGGCCGCTAACCATTCAGGAGAACGATCCAATGTCGCTTGTACATAATATTAATATCGTAAAGTTGCTTTTCCCCCACTCCAATGAAACACCGAGAGAGAGAATCAATTACACACACTCAAGTTTACAGGTCTCTGTTGTTAATTAATTTCTGCGAAGACTGGACTCCAGCTGCACTCCTCACACTGTCAGCATCTAATTTACCCTCTTATGATTTATGACTCATTGAGAGCTCTCTGACAGATTCCATCTCAACTTCCCCAAAGAATTATGAATACTAATAATAAAGTTAAAATGAATTAATTCTCTCTCCTACTGAGACCAATTACATTGCTCTCTATTGGGGAAACCCTGATTGTCTGTGGGACATCAAATATCATTAGAATAACCTGCTGGATCACCTTGGAAACCTTCAGAACATACATGTAGGGCATGGACCTGATCAGACATTACTACCTTTTTTATGTTGCATAGAAACTTCTACATAAACTGTCCTTATAACCAAGACATAATTTAAATATATAGGCTACAGGCAGAGGGCTCTTGCTCTTGTTGAGAGTAGAATGTGTGTGAATCTCAGTGGAGATCCACCAGCTGGTCCAGGAGCTTTGCCTCGATGATCAAGGATTGGGGAAACGTTTGTTACTTTGTTCAAACAAGTCTGTCAGCTCTCTGATCCGTCGTCTCTGGAGACGTTGAAATTTAGTGAGCTTAACATTGGCTCAACACAAGGCACAAGTTGTATGGTACCAGTTAGCTATTAGAACAGTTTAAATGGGGAAAAAAACTAACTAAAAATCTCAGGTACTAATTTACCTCTAGATCTGCTGGTTTCTGGTCATGATAATCGAACAATTGACCAATCATGTTTGAGCCCGCAGGTAAACAGTCTGTGTGAAGAGCAAAAAGGGTGGATCACATTGACCAAATGTACAGATAGCTGCTGCCAATATGTTGTTTGCTGAAACACGTATCAAAATTCAACTTGTGTGATAAAAGAAACTAGTCGGACATTGTGCTGTGAACGGAAGAAGAACCCATCATCAGACGATAGCTGATAGGCTCCAGATTCATATCATGGTAGCTGCAGTTTGTTGTCATATAGCCATGCAGGCATAGGCCTGAACGATTTTTGTTCCAGCCAGTGGGTGCTTCAAACTGTTGAATGTCTTGATAAACCCTGTGCAAAAAACATATTTTCATAAATCCTCACCCAGAGGCCCAAGGAACTATAAACTATTTAAATTGGATTTGTTTTTATTCACCATTGTCTTAAGTTCTTTATGTAGATTGGACCAACAGGACACTGATTTGTGGTAAGGGTTTGGAGCTAGAGACTCACTCAGGTGAATCACAGACGTGTAGTCCTGCAGTCGTTCCAATCTGGCACAAACTGTGACATCTGATATCAAATCAATGTAAATTTAACCCCAACTGTGTGTTGGGCACACATTGGCGCATGGCATTCTCTGTGGGTGCAGAATTAGTGCCTAGGGGTCCAGGTATCCAGTCGCAGCCACCACTATTTCTTCTTAATGAATGTTGTGCTTTGAGCAAAGACACACCTTACAGTTCATTGACTAGAACAATGTGACAATGTGGATGACACTGGGCTTTTTTTAGCTTAATTTTAGGTGTTCAAAACAATGCAAGAATAATATTAGGTACCAGGCTCCTAAAAGTAGTTAGCCTCACAAAAACAACAGCCTATGGAAAACCACAGATGTCTCTCATTGAGTGTTTCAGAAAATGTATCAATAACATTTACATGTTATTCCCTTAATGTAGATTGTTAATATGTTCAGTTTTATCAGCCTAATGCCAGAATGTGCACAGACCTCTGTATAAGCACAGCACATGTGTCAGAGTGGGCTCAGATGTTTCTGCAGTTTTCAGAAATAACCTTAACAAAGCTTTTATCCAGATTAATATTTTTTTAATGACAGGGCATCAACTTTATCAAGGAGGATCCACTTTCCTGGTTCCCAGACAAGGATTTAGTACAATAACAATCTAGAAAAAGAAAAACATGCAGTTTTATTGTTGTCATTGCTGTGATAACTTTTCCTCTGCAGGGCTTTGCAAGTGCTCTAGGGGGCAATGACTGAGTGAGGTATACCCGATTAAAGACCATAAATCTTAGCTGAAAACTCCTCTTGTTAATACGGGTGTGCTGCCGGCACTGAATGAATATGTAATCTATGCAGCGACACTCTGGTTGCAAAATGGATGAACGGTTCATCATCTGCTGTACATTGTAGGATTACACATGAAATGAAAGGTTATTACAGGCTGGGTTATATTTTCTTAGCTCTCTCTATCAGGTGTTTTGGTTGTGATAAAACTGTTTTCACTAAAGTAGCTGATAGGATTTTACAATGTGATGACGACAATAAAAATTGGTCCAAAGGGGAAACAAAGATGAGTTGATAGACAAACAAGCCGTAAACAAGTCTATAGTTTGGCCAGATTTGTTACCATGAGTTTAAACTATATGTGACTGCACCAATAATGTGTGTGTGCACAACCACAGCAGGTACAGTTTAAAATTAAACCAGGGAATCAGTTTGAAAGCATTAACAGAAGTTTAAAAATCACCTTCACATTTAAAGTTTAACCAATAATCACTATAATGAACTATTAACAAATTGCTCTTTTCAGTGTTTATAGAGTTTGCACTTCCTTTTCTCGTTTTCATGTTAATGTTCAACATGCTCATGTTTGAGCAACACCACTCCACATTCACTTCTGATACACTTACTTACTTTATCCTCTTCATCTCTTGAGGCGCATGAGGCCTCAACGATCTGCCTCCATCTGGGCTACGTGGTGGACGACTCCCCATGTCAGGCCCACCTTGGCTCAGCCATCACGGTTTGCTGCCATCTTGTTTTGAGCCGACAGGTTGTGTCTGTCTTAGGATGATCTTTGTTATCTGGTTCTGGTCCATTTTGAGTACATGCCCAAGCCATCGACATCTGATCTCTAGCACCACACTGTCTGTGAGTCTTCTTGTAAAGAATACAACATACTGTCAAAAGATATACTATAAATTAGAAAAGATACAACACAGAATTTCTTTTTATAGTTTCAATCATAAGCAGAAACTCTCTCATCTCGATCTGAAAGTGGTCAGAGCCTTTAAGGATAGAGAACATTTTAAATTGTCCTCTGCCCCAGAGCTGTTACATGTCATCAACTCCGCCCACCAATAATAATGTGTACGTTTATTCCGTCCTAGAAGAAAGCCTTTTGCATCGCTATTCACCAACTCCCTCCAAACAGAGGTCAGAGGTCAGCGTCAGCTCCCCAACAGCAGCCCTGCAGCTGGCAGAGGTGACTTTAACAGCAGCGCTGCTCATGTACCAGGGCGTAAACCAAGGTTCCCAGCTTTAGAGATGCTCCCTGTCACTGCTAAGTTATTTATTGGCCTCTGAAAATGTTCGCTCCCACGTGCGTAGTGTTGTAGATAAAGAGAACAGAACTGTGCATGAGTGTTAGCGTTTAAACTTGAAACTAATCATGCCCTGTGTATTAAATTAACCTTTGCCTGATGAGTTTAAATCTTTCAGTGCAATCCTCCAGCCGACTTAGACACACTCCTGCTGTGATGCACATTAATCTGTTCATGTTTAGCTCCCTCTGCCCAGTCTGATACTGCCCTGTCCTGGTCACTGTGTGAGGCTGTGTCTGTTCGCACATTGCCGCCCTGTGTCCTCCTCGATAATGTGGATACCTGCGATAACCACGGCTTGTTCCCCTGCAGTATGTGGGAGAGCTGTTGACACTTTTCTCTCATTATTAATTCACCCGAGAAGAAGAGCAGCCACCTGTGAAGTTGGTGTTACAGAAAGAAAACCTTTGTCAGTGTTCGGCTGATGAAAATACACCTTATCGTGGATTTAATGCTTTTAGTCAAAATATGCTCAAACGCACCTCGAACACGATAACTATGAGCAGCATCATCGGTTTTACTGCAGTTGTTGGCACAGCTTCACTGTTGAACTACTTCACAATTGTGCGACTCAGCGATGATAGTTCTTGCTTCGTTCATGTGCGATGAATTTGTAATTAGAATATTTCCACTTGGGCCGGTGCTTGCTTCACATTTTTACTTGAAGGCACCATTGTATGTCCAGTGAAGTGGAGAAGCATCTTTACCTGCTTGAAATTCACATCAGCTGTACAATACAACTGCTGTTAGAAATCAGAGACTGACCTGAACTGTCCACCTACAAAACCTGATTTACAACACACCTCTTCAAAACAGTTGTTAATGTGTGATTAATAGTGTGTATTTTATATTTCTAGTTATTTGCTTTCTCTGTAAAGTGTCTTTGAGCATTGATAAAATACTTAATTTTAAAATGTGTTCAAAGATATCAACTACATGAATAAGAAATGAGAAAAAAGAAGTTGCTGGAAAAATACAATAAGTAGATGGGTGAAATGGAATAAATAAAGTAAAAATGAGATCGCGCAATACGATTACACACAAAATCAATGGAATAACACAATTTTGTGTCCAATGCTTGAGTTAGAAAATTTGAAAGCCAATTATCCATGAAAACGAAACCCACTGGACTCAGGTCCTGGCCCTGACCTGAGCTTGAGGGGGATCTAGCCCACCACTGGTCAGCCTCAGCCCCCCTCTGGAAGCGACAGTCATCCAGACACAGCTGCTGGAGGAGCCAGTGAAAGTCCCAGAGCTGTGTGCTCTTTCAGATGGGCTGGTGGTCCCACCAGACGGCCCTGGCTTCTGGTGTGTCCACAACACGTACACCACAGCAGTTGGAGAGTTGTCCTCTCCTATGCTGACTCCTTTTGGTGTTTCCACAACATGTACAATGCAGTAATTGGACTTTTTAACTTTGCTTTTGCTTTCACATAAAAAACTAAAACTGAAAGAGCATCATGTGCCTCCCTAAAAGAAGGTGAGAGGAGAATGAAAGGAGGTGAGAGAGAGGATGTATTTTAACTGAGGTTTTTAACAAGTCACTGCTTTTGACAGTGACCTCTAATGGTCTGCCCTGGTACACATCAGAGTGACGCACACACTGAAAATCACGAACACACACACACACACACCAGTGTGAACCGAGGTGCTGGTATATTTCGTCAGGAACACTTGAAATGTTTTGTTCTATAATTCTTTCTGCAATTCAGAGTCAGCGAGCATTTATATTGAGGTGGTTTGGAGTTCTGTTCCCACAGGGTCCACATATTCTAAAAACATGTTG
Source organism: Paralichthys olivaceus (assembly GCF_024713975.1). Lineage (NCBI taxonomy): Eukaryota > Metazoa > Chordata > Actinopteri > Pleuronectiformes > Paralichthyidae > Paralichthys > Paralichthys olivaceus. Next base: position 7,068,467 of record NC_091101.1, read on the forward strand.
ATATTCTATGAATATTAGCACTTAGATACAAGCTCTGAGTGACACATGTTGTTCTCTTTCATTGTGAAACACCAACAGAACTACATGATGAAAGGACATGTTGCCTTTCTCGCAGTTCGAAATGGTTGGTCTGTGTCAACTCGACACTCGACTTCTGTAAACTAGGATATTCTGCAAAGAAGAAGAATAAAAAATATCTGTGGCCTGCCTGGTGTGTTTTGACAGTGGTCTGTATGGGAAATGCTGTTTCTTTTTTCCCCTTTAAAATCTTGCAGCCTTCGGTTTGGCTGATCACTGGAGAGCCAAACCACACCATGACAAAACAAATCTCAGCCAGACTCAGCTCAGCTAATGGGAACCAGGCATATGTTGGTCTTTCTTTGTTTTATTTCCTTCTCTTCTGATGTTCTTTAAAAAAAATTGACAATGCAAATCTTGTCAGAGGGAATCCACCACAGCTGACAGAGCTGAAGTTTCTCTACAGGCTTATACTTGCTTAATAATGTACTGAAAAAATGGCTTTGTGTGAGAGGCAATGAAAACTGTGCACGTTTTACATTCACTTCAGACATCAGGTAAATTAAAAATGTTGCTTTAAAACGACAGACATGTGTTGAAAGTTGCAAATATAACCTTGTGGAACAGACTTGGAAGCCATTCTGTAGACTATCACACACAGCAGCACCTGTTGCAGCATATAGTTTACAGTAAAATGCAGTTCTCAATAATTGCCTTGTCATGCTTGACTTCCTGTTCTGTCATATTGCTCTATTTTTGCAAGTCCACCTTTTCCTCACCGTGATTACAGTTTAATCCTTACATTCTTGTTGCAGACACAAGGGTTAAATGCGGAGAACAATTTCATGAATGCATGTAAAAGTGTTAACGTGACGATAAAAGTAATTCTTCTTCTTCTTCTTTTATATTAGAACAAATGTTTTTCATACTGGTTCATCGCCCATGTCAACAAATAAGGACCATACAGATTATTCTTGTTAGTCTCCTCTCTATTTTCTCTTGGCCTGTACTAGAGATGGACGAATATATCATCTATCAGATAGATATGTATATGTATGTAATAGACATGTGTGCATGTATGTATATGATGATTCATTCATTCAGACCCTCCTGACATATACCCACATGCAGACACACAAACACAGTGTATATACACTCAGACACTATTTATTTTAATGTTTGTTTTGTGCAGCACCTTGTTTTGAAAGGTGCTCTATAGGTAGAATTTACTTACATTACTTACTTACATTCAGGACACATTTTAATGTTAGGTGTGAGCAGATGAACCCTGAGGTCACTACACAACACATTTTAACCTATCCTACCCTCTGAAACACTGGATGAACTTTATCAATAGCAGAGAGGTTTTGTTAAATTAAATGTTGGACTAAACCTTTAACTGACTCTTAAACTGCTAAACCTTAAATAATGAGTGACAAGCATAGCTGTTTAGCAGTGCTGCTCTTTACGGCATTTGGTAACATGCACCCACTGAAACCTGTAGCCTTAGTCTTTTTGGTTTGTTATACTGAAGCTGCTTTCAGACGTGCACTGAAGTCCAGACATTTTCCTGAAATTATCCAGAGGCGCTGTGTGTGAGAACACGGATTTCAGTTGTTCCATTTTCTGGAACTTTTCCTTCCAATTGCAAATTTGGCTCAGTCTTGTTTTACTGAAATAAGTTCCTCAATAAAAATGATCTGTAAACTTGGTGTTGAGTTTATCATCCCTGTCATCATTTAAATAACTACAGACCCACACTTTAAGAAGCGTGTACACTAATTGAATACAGCAACTTTAAAGAGAAATTAAAACATGAAATAAATTCAATTATTCAAAAAATGTCAAATGAATGAAAATATGAATTAAGTCAAACAAGATCATTTTCTGTTACAGGCACCTTAAGCTAAATGTGCTGCTGGACCAACTGTGCCAACTCAAAACCTGCCACCTGCACAGTTAGTCTGATGTCAGATATCACTGGTTATCACTGCATTTGACCTTAAATCAGGCTTAAAGCTGCACATTGTGACCCAAACATCAGTTCAGTCCCCTTCTCCTCCTCCCTCGTTGTTGCAGGTTTTTACAGGAGTATCACCTCACCATAAGGAGAGAGGCTGTTTCCAGCTGTCACCGATGTTTTCTATGCATGCCTCCTTGCTCCCTCTGTCCTCCTTTTTCATCTGCTCTCTACTCTCCTCCACTCCTCACTTCTCTCTTCTCTTCCTCTTCCTGTACACCTCTCATTTTCTTCTTCCTCCTTGCAGGGAATACATTTGGGAGACATAGACCTCCTGTCTCGATGATGTTTACTTCTCTCTCCTCTCACACTTCGTCCTCTACCTGTCCCTTCTCTTTATTATTTTAAGGACCACTCTGGGCGAGAGGAAACACATTCACTCTAATGTTTTTGTATTCTTTTCTCTGCTCTTTTAACACCCTCCTCCCTGTATTCCTTTAAGGGTTTTTAAATGAGCAAATTTAAGGACAAAGATGTTTCTGCTTTCTATGACTACCCTGGACTTCTCTTTGCTTGTCTAGGATCTTGAGGGAGCATTTAGGGGAGAAGGAGGTGCAGCTATCCCTAACATTTGACGCTGTGGATGAGGCAGACCTGGCCAACTACACCTGTTATGTGGAGAACCATATAGGGAAGCGCAGTGGGAGTGCTATACTGCAGAAGAAAGGTAGATTACACTCTCTTTGAAATTCCCTTCCTTCCTCCAGCTTTTTTCCGTTCATTTGCAAGAATCAAAGAAGTGCAGCACATGTAGACAAACCCTGCCAATGTATTGTCATCTCCTTATTGTTGCTTTTCCTCAGACAATTAAACTGAAAAATGATCACAAACAGCTTGCAGGTAAATTACTCATGAAAGCAACTAGCAGGACATGGTTCAAATTTGTAATTGTATCCGTAAACTGATTGTCTGTACCACTGGACACCGTCATGAGGAAATGTTTATGTATGGGGCCTAGAGTAGGGCCCTGTGGCCCCCCATAGCTGCACTCTGTTGCAAAATTAGATACATTTATTTTTCTTCTTCAAAATAACATATAGAAGCAATAATCAATTACATAGCAAGAGGGAAAACAGTTTTCTTTTAGAAGGGGTTTAATTTATCATTATTAACAATGTGTAGCTTTTTGAGACTTTCAGTAGCTCGTCCTGTAATGGAAACATCACCGAACAAATTCAACATCACAGTTCAGATTTTTTTGCCCAACTCCAAAGTATAGTAGAGGAGTCTGAAACCTTGACTGTATCTTGTCAGACACCAAACAGAAAGCTTCAACATTGACTGGGTGCAGGGGTAATCAACTAGTGTGGCTATGACTGAACTTAAATAATCCCTGCCCACACGTCTAAAACGTACTTATTAGCACATTGTATCCTCTTTCTTTCATGTGAAATAAAAGTGTACTGCACAACTTGTCACCAGGAAAATGTGACATTTCCATGTTATTGAACAAATGTTAGTCATTGAAATTTAGAGGTTTATCTGTCATAAACAAACAGAGAACCTCTGGATTCAAAGCTTTCACAGTATGATTTCCCAAAGGCAGTTCTTTATTTTTCACTCTGGCTCGCTAAACATAAAACCACGTCTGCTCTAGTTACCTGGGACATAGCTCTCTTTATGGTTCTGCTAACAAGGAATACCCTTCCAGCTCAGGAATTTATGCTGCTTTTTATGGCCCAGTAAATATTTGTGGATGTGAACAGCTTCCAAGATAATTAAGACGTTAACTGTGTGCTGTTATGGTGAAATGTGTAAGATGTAGAAGGTCTTCTGCAGCTTATTTTCAACATTTAGGTAGCTGTAGCTGAATGAAATAAAGTAGTGTCATTTACATAATTTCTGTCTCTATCCTAACTTAAAATTCAAGTTGCCACATTTCAGAGTACTGAACTGTGTACCTGGCAGGTGGTGCGATGAAAACACACTACAGCAAAGAGTGCTGAGCACCACAGATGGAGACAATGCATGAGGGCACCGCTCTCTTTGTAAAACATTTATTGCAGTCCTGTGGTATCTTGCTTCCTATCTGATGAGCTGAGAGAACAGGCCGGTTTGAGTCAGAGGCCACGGCCCAAAGAAACACAGGGAAACCAAGAGTGACTGAGAGAAAGAGAATAGCAAAACGGCACTGTGGGAGGACATGAATTGTCTCCGTTACCTCAATTCTCAATGGAAAAGAGAGCGGCATGAATGCTCACCATGAGAAATAAATGCAGAAAAGCAAGGGCAGGGAGAAATGGTGAAAGTGGAAAGAGATAAACAACAGGCAGTGGAATGGTGGGAGATGGAGAACAATGGAGAAATAATAGATGCAGATAGAGGGATAAAGATTGGGAAGGTGAGTGGTGTGAGAGAGAATTGGGGAGACGAAGTGAAAAGAGAGAAGAGGGACTGAAACAGGTCTTTATCTCTCCCTGTCTGACTCCTGCTGAGTGCCTTGGGTGTCAAATCTATCTTACTATACTTAACTAGCACCCTAGGGACTCACACACAGGCACAGGTGCACACACACAGAGACACACACCACCAGAGGGGGTCAGGATGAGAATTGTTGGGTCGTCACTCCTTAACACTGTAATCACTTGGATGAGTACAGGAAACTGTGTCTACAGGTGTATGGACACTCTGAACCCATAAGCAGCTTGGCTATAATTTACAGCATATTCTGCATATGTGTACGATCCCATCTGACACAAGCACAGAATCTCATACTGTACACGCCCCTCACGGGAGCCATTAAATGAAACGGCAATGTTTGAAAGCATGGCCCTGTATTTGAGAGTGCACATTATCGTCCACACATATAAAGAATATAAGACATAAACCCTCAGTAGAAATAGCTGGTACTTGAAGCAGTTATCAGCACATTTAAATTGTTCTGTAGCTTCACAGTATTTCTCTGTGCCACTGTAAGAGCGTTATATGCATCCGATACAGGTTTTCTTCAGATTCTGAATTGCTACATTGATTCCATCAAAATATTAACTGCTCTATATCCCAATGCAAAGAGTAGGACTTAAAGATTTGCTTCCAACAAGTGTCTTTTTAATTTTTATTTGCATGGGACAGAGAAAAATCCAACAATTATCACAAAAGTGACTGTGACTGGGTAGTTCACCGAAAAATGTAAATTCACTTATTATCTACTCACCACTCTGCCGATGGAGGGGTGAGTGAACTGAAAAAAACATGACATACCTCGCGGATGTAGCAATGCGAACGTGCACCCCGCGTGTGCCCTTTGGCAAGAGTGTGTGCGGTTTTCCGGTGCGTCCATGAGAATGTGAACGCCCCTCCGAGGAGGCTATCAGAGGACATTTATCTACTGAAGCGCCTTTTCTTTGGGGCTAAATTTTCCAAGGTTGCTTCTGGTTCAGAAGACGCTATTTCTCTGCCACACCAAAGGAAAGTTTTACTTGAGTAGGAGTTGTTGTTAGTGGGTGCATACGTAGTCGCCTTGGGGCCATGTCTGATTCGTGGGCATTACTGGTACACAAGGAGCATGGCACTTCTAATTGGTCAGCATGACTTTAACACTAGAACGGCATGAATTTGTAAAACCACTGTCATGACACATTTAAACCTGGTCAAAAGCCTTGCTGTGCGCGTTGTTTCAAGTCGTGAATGATCATCTTGGGATACATTATCATTTTTGTTGTGAGAACATTCTCACCACTTTAGATTTCACATCACTTACAAATTCGTGATGTAGGCTATATACCGTATGTTATCTCTCTTTCGCATGGATAGTGATTTGCCGAGCTTGTGACCAGATAACCTGTGAAAATATGGTCCTAGAGTTGTCCTGAAATTACTGCAACTGTTTGAACCACAAAAAGATAGAGCTAAAGACAATCAGAGGCAATGTCATAGTGTTATGGTGCTTGAAATAAGTAGATAACTTATTGTGTGAAGAGAAAAAGAAACAACAATGTAGTCAGTGTTATCCTCAAAAACCTTTTAGTTTTAACAGTGTTGTCATTTTCTTGCTTGGAGTGGTCAGGTCAATTGCTATATTGCAGCAGTAGATAGCGACTGACCATAGGCTTTATATCAAGAGGGAAAGTGCAACCTCATTTATTCCCACTATACAGAAATAAAGGCAAAATATCCCAGATATGCTAGCAGTGAGGTCATGTCAATACACATGCTAGACCAATCATGAGTCTGTCTCAGCTGTCAATCATGACGTGGGGTCATGGCGGCCTTACAATGAGGTGTGGTCAGGTGCATCTTGAGGCAGTGGAAAGTGATTGACCAAGGGCACATTTTAGAGACAGTAACATTCACCTTCATGGGCAGGTGCACAATGCACATACACTCTAGCAGACGAACAGGGGTTCTACATGCGTGCTAAATGAAGCGTTTGCTTTGCAGAGAAGTGTTTTCTCTTGGTAGTTGGCAATCTGCACGTGTAATGGAAAATCCCCCAAGGTGCAAGCAAACACCTGGTCGTAAGGGAATAGGTGATGGCTCTCTGATTGGTTTACTGCAGGTGATACACATTATTTAAGAGACTAAGTACAACCTTTTTTTTACCATGCATCTACCACAGGGACATTCAACTTATAAAAGTGGATTTGTACACATGCTAAGATCCTTAGCTCTTATTCTTTATATGAAAGAAACATATCTAAACTCAAGACAATGGCAAAACAATTTGTGATGCCCACCCATATATTTTTTTACTAACCACTCTAACTAGCCAGACGACTGTTCTGACGCCTCCTGGCCTGAAGCCTTGAAGCTTATAGAGTCATATTAAGGCTCCTGAACACAACACGACAGCTTAAACAAAGCACAAGTTATCAAAGCTTGATTTCATGCGTGTGTGTGATTGAATTAGGGTGTGCTCTCACCCTGCAGCGACCCAAGGTAATAGCACACATGCACACACACACACACACATCCACAGTACATACACCATACACATCCACTTATTGTAACTGACAGAGCAGAAAGAGCTGCCTTCAGCCACCATGATGAGAGTCTTACTAGAAAGAAAAATGGAGGGAAAGAGGCAGACTTAAAGAGTTGACAGGAGACAGAAGGGATTGAGAGACAATGACAAGCAGAAGGACCAGCTTTCACTCTGAGGGCTCTGAAGCCTTCGAGTCACCGCTGGCTGCCAAGATTTTATCTTTATCTGGAGGGAGAAAATCTAGATTTGGGGATTATAGTGAGGACCGATATGAGCAATGGAGATGCACCCTCCAAATATTTCATTTGAGAGATAATATGTAACTAATGTCACAATACATTCGAAAATCACCCCTAAGCGTTTTGAAAAAGTCAAATAAACTATTTTATCTCTTACTTCTTGTGGATAACATATTTATAAGACTCTGGAGAGAAAACTGTAAAACATTATCACAGAAATCATAGAAACAACTAGTCTTTAATCTGTTACTTAAACTCCACAAATTCAGGACATGATGTCTTAACCTGTGAAATTTAACATTGTGTGATCGCTTCTGTGCGTCAGGAGAACATTTCCAAAGTTTGACGAAGAAGCACTGATGATGTCATTAGGTTTGTCATTTCTAGTGAGAGCACACTGGTTGTGTTCATTTAGAACAATTACATTCATTGAACTTGGTTCCTTAAGTTATTGAACTTGATCATTTATGAGCTGAATGAATGACTTAATAAAGTCTAATTCCGTTGAGTCACATTTTAAGAGAGCAGGTAAACCTTATTTTTTAAGTTTAGCTAGTTTTGCAGTATTTTACAGTGATGAGACGAGAGATGAGGACTTACAATGATGGAAGTTTCTAGTGGCCATAGCATCCCATGGAGATTGATGAGACAGATGGAACATTGGGAGTCAATTTATTTTTACTCCATATTTAATGTAACTTTGACACAGTGCTTTGGCATCATCATGTTAAAAACGTAGAATCTTCAACAGGCTGGTGTCAGGGGAACATTACGTTATGTTCAAGAAGAAAGAGAAAGGGTATGACTGGGAGGAAAGTTTTGGTCTGGAATTTTCATTTTTGAGACACCATCACCATTCACATCTAAACATACTTGAAATTCAAATTCTGCACCCACTTTGCTGTGCACTGATAGCAGGAGATGGCAGCAAGTGAAACAGTACTGGTGGAAAATATGTGAGGAAGATAGATGGAGGGGGGAGTGGTGAGAGAGGAGCAGAAAAGAAAAAGAGAAGGAGAGGAACACACGGGGGGCAAAAAAGGATGGATGGAGGCAAGGAGATGGAGAGAGGAGCGGAGGTTTCTCAATGCGTCTCATTACTAATGGAAGTAATGGTGTTTCATTTATTGTCAAGCAAATATTTAGTTAAATTTGAGTATTTCTCTCAGACGCCTCTTCATCTCACCCTTACTCTTACTCCCCCTCCCCCCAGCTCTGTCGCTGTCCCTCCTCTTTCCACCATGTGCAGTCAGGGCATCTGCGTGTAAGTGGTTTAGCTGGAGAGTAGAGTTGGAGAGACGTCTACTGGTGAAATGTGGTAATGTCAGTGTGTACCGTGATGAAAAAAACAACATGCAAGCAATGAGAGGGTTCATTTCATAAACATGTCATCAATAAGACTGTACTTTTTTTTTTTTGCTTTGAAATTGTGTCTCACAGTTCTTTTTATATTCTTCAAACTGAAAAGGAAAAAGGAAACAGCAACATATAAATTCCAATTCATCAGTGAATGGGATAAACATTCTTTACTATATATTATAAAAATAGAAATAAACAAAAGCAGTACACAAGATCAAAGTAGTTTGGCTGTTCAAATATGTTCTAATGTTAAATTCAGCGGGACAGAAGGATTGTCTTGCAGTATGAGGGTATGTGTTCCACAGCTGATCTCTCCAACATGGAGAATTCAGTAAAACATTTACACGTCTGGTTAATCTGCATTGATCACTAAATTCGTCTGATAGGACTCTATTAAATGATTTACACACAAAATCAGGCCGATGCATACACCTCGATAAAATGACATATACATACAAAAAACATGCATCTACAATCTAGGCAGCAGATACTGATGACTACAACTCAGCTTTTATTTTGATAGTCTTACCATAAAGTTTAATGTTGGTGCATGCTGTTTTATCAACTGTCGTGTCACCATGAAAATCTTATCTTTTTCCATAACTGCTTGTTGTGCTCCTTTAAATGTGGTTCAGTCCAAATGTGGATTATTTAATAATATTAGGCAATTAAAATAAATCCATAAAGATCACTGACATGTTATACCTTGTTCCGCTGCACTTAAAGAACCTATAGAACATAGAGTATAATTAAGTGCATTTACAGAATATATATATATATATATATATATATATATATATATATATATATATATATATAAGTACAGTAATCATAAGTACAGTATTATAACATTATGTTATAATACTGTACTTATGAGGTATTACCTTGCTATACTCAAGTGACTTGTTCCTGTGCAAATGAATATTTTCAATGAGTAAAATATGACCAATTTATAAAATACTTTGTTGCATTGTAACATCATATTAAGTTATATAACACTATGACTGAAATCCTTCACGGCCACATCATCTCTGACTGACACCCTCAGTTAAATAACAGAGTATCACTTCTGTGAAATATCAAAAGTTACACATGAGTGACAGTGGTCACACTGTGGGACCAGGCTGAATGTTACTGCCACACACTGTCGCACAAAACTGACAAGAGAGGAAAGAAAGCCACTGATTCAAGTGCACGCATCAAACTCACTTTGTTCATCTGATTCCATTTAGATGTTTAACATTCTGCTTCATGAAAATCTTGAGACATTCATTTTACAACTTCTCTATTTTTTGTACGTAACCAACTTCCTAACAGCAAGTTTTCTGACTGTGGTGCATGTGTAGCTCTGACGCTCTTCACTTGAATCTTTACAGAAGTGAAGTGAGGAACATATTATTTGTTAGATATCAGATGTTAATGGGAGCTAGTTTTCTCGGCTTGTAAAATTGCATCTGACGGTTCAGTCCAGGCGGTGAGGTGAGGCCGTGCTCTCAGGTGCACACACAGAGCTGCTGACTGCTGCTTCTCAGTCATGATGACACACTGCTTCTGTCTGACCTCAGGGTCAGGGGGAACACAGTGGGAAATCAATTGTTAGGATAAAAGGCCAAATCATGTACTAAAATGATAATAATGTTGTGTTAAAAGCAATTTGACAACATTATGTATACTATTAAAACATTTTTATGTCCCTCAGCACTTTGCATATTGTATAGTATATAGTGTGTTGTCCAGGTATAACTCATGTTGTGGGGACTTGTCTTCCTCATAGGGACTTAAAACAAGTTTCTAACTGCATTTATGTAGAATTTGGATTCCTTAACAAACATAGCAGTTCAGAATTCAATTCTTGTTCACACATCGATAGTGATGGAACTGCCATTCAATGTCCTCGTCTGATCTCCAGGATTTAGGAACATGTGGACAGTAGCCACTGGGATTCAAACCAGCAGCCTTGTGATTAGAGCACACACATCCTGAACTTAAGTTAAACTTTCAGCACAAAAATGTTAAAATAGTCCATTACAAGTAAAGGTCCTGTATGGTTGGTTAAGGTTTGGCAAAGAAAATGATTTTGTTTAATACAGAAAAATGTGAGAGTGACTTGAGACACAACATGTTTATTTACGTTTAACTCAAGAGCTTTCGCTGCCTAAACCACATGTGGGCCTCTGGACATGAACCACAATCTCTGGTGTGACCGTCCTGAACTTTCCTCCCTCAACCAGCCTCTCTAGACTCAGCAACCTTAATTAAATATGCAGCTTCATCGATTCAAGTAAAGAACAGCTGCTGACCTCTGTAAATGCAGCTGTCAGAAAATTAAAACTGGTCTGGACATGGCTTCAAACGGAAGCTGGTTGAGTTAATGTTAATGAACACACACATGCACGTCTCTCTATAGTTGTGAGGACACTCACTGACATAATGAATCCCCTAGCTCCTCACCTTAACCCTTACCATCACAACTAAATGCCTAACCCAAACCTAATTCTTACCCTTAATTGTCCCTCATAACTATACAAGTGTATAGACATGTGCTCGCACACACACAACAAGCAGAAATGGTCTTTGTGTGTTCGTACCCTGACGCTTTAGTGCATCATGTAGGCTGCAGAGCGCGTGTGTGCATGCATGCGTGCATGTGTGACAGGGGGAGATAGTGATAGATCATATTTCCCATGGTGTCATTCACTAGTCATGTTCCATTAATCTCCCATACACTCATATTGCCTATGATAGCACAATCAGTCCCTCATAGTGTGAGATTGTGTGTGTGTGTCCACGTACATTCGTGTGGTATTGAGCTCAAGTGAACATATATTTCTTTCCTCATCAAACATTTTCAAAGTGTGGTTTACATCAAGGTTTACTCTTGTGCAGACTCCTCTTCACTGCAGCACATCTTAACTACCTGTAGGTCAGTGGCCTAGTTTGAAACCATGGCTGTGGACTGTCCTTGTACATCCGCTCACATCCATTGAATAGTGAAAGAAAGCTGCTATATGCACGGCTCTTTATTGGCTGTGACAGAGTTTTTCCCATACAAAATGCACAAAAGCCTTAGCTAAGCCTTAGCTTAGTTATTTCCTGTAATACACTTGAAGTTCATTAGATTAGTTTATGGAAACGGACAGAGCCTTCTGTACACATCCGTACACATCTGTCCACAAGTGCATGTCGTCATTATTTACATCCTCAAACACCAACCACAAACACTCTTGCCCAATGGCATCACTACAAGGTGCACATTTGCATCACTACGTCCGCTAGCTTTGCTACTACGGAAGTGGACTTTAAGGCTTAAACACAGTGTAAATGATTTTGTTTCGGGTTGAATATGAATGTCGGGGCTTGTGGACACTTGGATGACACCAAATGAACAGTATGGAGGCATGTTGTGTTTTTTTCTGGTGTATAATTACTTCTGAGGAAGAGGTGGCTGCAACGCTGTTTACCTCTGGGACTCCAAAAGTGTTTTGTGAACTCAAACACTTCACCCGTCCCTCCATCAGCATAGTGTTGATAGTGAGTGAATTACATTTTTTGGTGAACTTTCCCTTTAAGTTTGAGAACCTTCTTGCTTGAGCAGAAACATAGCTGAATGGGAATTTAAGACACCCTTATATTTGCCATGTGCACAGAGGTGCAGAGCGACGCATGGTAAAACAGACCTGCAGCTTTTTTTATATAAATATATTTATATATATATATATATATAATCCAGACAGAGAGCAGAGAAAAGATGGAGACAAGCATGCAACCTGGTTGCTATGTTTTCATCATAGCATGTGCCCTGTTACTGGCCGGCGGCTACACGCCCACTGCCCACGGGATGCAGTCCAGAAGAGTCCCAGACACAGCAAAATATGAAACATTTTCAAGTACAGTCAGAGGGTCTGTGCACATGAAACACACCCACACACCTCTAGTGATTGAGAGGTTAAAGCCTACCCAGTCACTGTTTATTGGGAAAATCCTGCATAGTGCACCTTTAACTTTAACCTTTAACTTCAACTAACACAAGTCCACAGAGAACGGTTGCATGAGTACAAGAAGCAATCACAGAATAATAATTAAGCTGTTAAATAGTCACCTCTTGACATCCAGCTGGTGTGTGTGTGTGTGTGAGAGAGAGAGAGAGAGGGAGAGAGTTTTATTGTGAGTAACTGATCTAGAACATTTTATATTTCGTTTTGAAAATCTCTTCTTCTCCTCCCCTTGCTGTTTCTCTCTGACTGGTCTGTAGATATGTATCGTCTGGAGTTGGCTGGTGGTCTCGGGGTCATACTGCTGCTGCTCGGGGTCCTGACTGCACTTTATAAATGTTACAACCTGGAGATCATGCTCTGCTACAGGAGACACTTTGGCAGTGATGAAACTGAGGATGGTAAGACTTGTCTCACTGCAGCACTTGATGAGTGTGTGTGACTTTGACTCAACACAATGACTCTTGTGAAGTTATTATAGAATCAAGATGATAAACACAACAACGATTATCCTTAATCCTGAAGCTACTGATGAAAGAAAAGCACAAGAGTGATTCAGCATTTTAGTTTTTCAGTTGATTGAGTGATTATTCTTGTATTCATCGACAAAATAATGATGAGCTTTATTTGTAAAGCCCCCTTTGAAAAGTAAAATTAACAAATCAATAAGAGCAGATGGATCATAGCTATATAAAACAATAGCAGAGAGTCAATTACACAGACATGAGGTTATATTGATTCAAGTATTGATTTTCACTTTAAGTTCTAAGTCAGTCTGATTTTCTTTGTAGGGTGTTTTCAAGCTACATGTGCTGCAGCCATGAATTTCAGATTTTCTTTAGTTCTTCAGACCAAATGTTGAAATGATCAGAAAGTGTCCACGTACAGGAAGTCAAGAAACAGCCTACAGCAATATTACGTGTCCAACATATAACGTGAGGAAAAAAGTGTATTTTTAAATGTGTAGTTGTGACAAAGATAAAATGTGCTCTGTGTATCGAGCCCAGCGATTTCATGTTGTTCTCAGCTGTTAGGGAGGTCAAAGATATAAGTGGGCTTTAAAGACGCTCAAACTCTCCAAAGATATGTCTGAGATGATGAGTGATGTGATGCAGGCGCTTCACATGAGTTAAAGTGATTTTCAGAGAAAGAATAATGTGTCATTCTCCTGCTGCCTCTCTTCACAGATAACAAGGAGTACGATGCTTATCTGTCCTACACTAAAGTGGACCTGGACTCTCTGGGCAGGTGAGTTATCTCACTGCACACGTGAAAGCTAAGTTGTTGGTGTTTTTTCATTCTGGCTCTCCACCTGTCAGTGACTGCAGCGCAAAAGAAGGACTTGATCACGTGCGGCCCTTTACCTAACCAGCTGATTTCCATATTAATGCGTTAGTATAGATTTTACTGTGATTTTACCCCAAGGACTTTCTCTCTCAGAGGGAAATGAGAAGAGTGATACCACACTCTCTTGTCTGTGCATCGTGTGCAGAGCTGCAGCCATGTCATAGGGGACCTTAGCTTAATGTGAATTGGAAGCAGGGGTAAACAGGTAAAGCCTGGCTTTGATCAAATATCTGTACCATCAGTGAAGCTCCAATCTCACTATGAGTAATAGAAATGTAGGTTCTTTGAATGTAGAAAGATCTTGGAGTAGGAATTGGATCAGAGTCAAAACTTAGACATCTATCTAATATATATATATATTTGAACTGCACCTATTACTGACACTTGCTGCTGCCTGACTTTTAACATGTTCTAAAAGAAATGACCATTACACCAATCCTTACTGCACTTCACCTGTGAGTGGTAGTATTGATTTAACAGTTTTACTGCTTGTTTTTTAAGCCTTGTAGAATTAGGCTCCCACTTGTATCTGTGATCGCTGCCTGAGATCCTCCTGCAAGACAAACTGTTCCAAAATCACAACTTTTGTTGCTCGGGTCCCTCGGGCTTTAGGCAGCAAAATTTGGGCATGAAAGGAATGGCTAAAGTAATGTTCGGGTTCATTTCATTCAGGAGAAGAATAAAAGCATTTCTCAAAATATTCTTTAACATAACTAAACTAAGCTAACGACTATAACTCATACCTTCTTCTAGCTGCTTCACAGTAAAGGTCGGCTTTGTGGGACAACTTGTAGTGAAGCAAGGTTATGATTATAAAGGCAGTGAATTAATTAATAATGTCAATCATATGCATCCACACGTTCATATTGAACCCATTCAGTACTATTAACACCAGTGATGTTTTTGCATTGGATTGTGAATCTGGAGCCATGTTAGTTATTGTCTTTGTCTCTGACAGGACGAGCAGCGATGAGGAAACGTTTGCTTTGGAGATCCTGCCCGATGTTTTGGAGAAACATTATGGCTACAAGCTGTTTATACCAGACAGAGATCTAATACCCAGCAGTAGTAAGTATCCATCTATACGTCCATCTGCATACCCCCACAAGCGCGCACACACACACACACAGGTACACAGGTTTCACTCATCTCTCTATGGGCAACTGTAGCTCCCAATACCCAGAATTCATCACTCTGTCAGAAAAAATAAGAATGAATGTGGGTCTTCATTATAACACACTCACAAAAAGACACACCTTTGTGTCTGTTCTCAGCTGTAGCATGTGCACTTGAACCACAAAAGCACTGATATACAACAAAACAGTGTTGCTGTGCCTTAAACACATTTTCTCACTACACAACGTAGCTCATGCCTTCGCTTTGACAATCATCAATGCCCCCATATAATGTACAGGTCACTAATAGCACACATACACACACACACACACACACACACACACACACACACACACACACAATGTACAACTGACACATGCTGAAGAGGGAAACATGTAATCCTTATTGCCAAACACATGCAGGCACATACAGTCAGCATTCATCTGTCGGTTTATGATTTAAAATTAAAGTAAAATAGCAAGTATACTGGGGATGTACTGTATTTCACACACACACATCCATCATTCTTGAGCTCCTCTCTGGCCTTACTAGCTGCAGGGACAGTGAATGAAGCATTCCGATTGGAATGCATGTGTTTGTGCCATCAGCACAAATAAACGCATGCACATTATATCACACACCTAGTGTTTTCTACAGCAGGGAAGATTTTAAAGTTGTAGTAATGATTTTTTAATCTCAACTATGACATTTCACCACAGACAATTATCAGAGAACCTCTTAAAATCACTGCTCGATCTCGTTCAAAATCTCTATTGTAACTAAGCTAAGAGTGTTTCTCAACATTATGTTGCGTGGTTTGTTTCATGTGTTTGGACAAGTATGAGTAGTGATCTAGTGTTATTGCCTTTGAAAAACTCCATTTCCCAAAAGCCTTAGACGTCCATGAGGTAAATGTCACAACCTGAATGAGAGACTGAACTGAGTTACCGAAGCCTCCCAATGGAACAGAGGCCATGGCGTGGATGTGATGACATGACTTCAGCTCTTTGTTTACCAAACACAGTCGATTCCTAATGACTCCAGTCAGTGTAGTGTTGGATATTCTGAAGAAGAGTAGTGGCATAGATTGTTTCCCTCAGAACGTGTTCATTAGCATATAAGGTATCAACAATATGTTTCGTCTGGAATTTACTCACAGTGTATGTCCACCAGTTGTTGACATAATATTGGTTAAAATGCATCCCATATTACTCTCTGAATGTGTAATGATATGTAAATATACCTGCTTTAAAGAAAACCATAGAAAACATATCAATAGTCTGCAAGGTCCCAGGTTAACTATAAAACTGATGCAAAAAATAAAATATTGAGCCATTATCCCCTGTGTATTAGCATTTTGTTGACAAAATGTTTTTCATCTTGTCCTAAAAACGTCAGGAGAATAATGTTGTAACTACATGTAGTTTTATAATGTGGCTAGAAAGCAAGAAACAAATGTGTTTGCTGCATTATTTAACATTCCCTCTAAAATACATAAATAAATTGTCTTAAGTAATGTTCATAATGAATCAGCTCGCTCTCTGTAGTCTGCCCTCAGCCAGAATGATGCCTTTTTTAAACACACACACACTGCATGCTGAGAGAAGATGGTAAAGTCACATGTCTTCCCAAATTGAGGCTTCCTCCAAGTGCCCCAAAAACATCTGTAAATACAAATGTCCACTGTGCATATCAACACACACACACACTTTGTCTGCATGTGAACTAAAGGTTACATAGTGTGGAGAACAGACTCAGTGAGGTGCCTCTTCATTGCTCACCAAAGCCATTGACAGAGCAACATGGTGATGCGACCCTAAAATACACCATTCAATTATCCACTCCATTAGCCTGCTGAAATGAACGAGAGGGGGCGAGAAAAAAACAACGGGAAGAGAGAGAGGTGGGTGACAGGATCACTGGTTTGTGTTGCTTTGTATTAATTAATTTACATGGTCCTTAAAAAAATAGAGAGCGGGAGGAGCAAGGGACGGGAGGGAGAGAGGGAGAAGATGCAGTGAGGAAAAGAAAAGAAAAGAAAGAGAAAAGAGAATAAGACAGGGACTGAATGTGGGGATGTTCTGGACTATTTGTGCCTCTCAGATTGAGCGTGAAATTGCAATTTGTTGTCTGAGGGTCCCTGTCATTAATTTAGTTAGCAAGTGAAGAGATGGTGAAGGAGAGAGGCAGAGAGAGACATGCAGAGGGAGGCAATCGGTTGTTCACAGAACACACAGAGATTTTCACTAAATCCAAATTTAAGAAATAATGAGCATTTTCAGCTATGCATGGTGCAGAAAACATCCAGCATGTCACAAATAATTAAATGGAAATGGGACAACTTGCACCGGGCTTGAAGTGAAGCACCAGCAGCACAGCGAGGATCAGCAGGAACATTACTGCGAGCAGTGCAGTGAACTCTTATGGCTCTGTATTGATTCATATTTGTATCGACACATAAAGTAGCCGCACCTCAGATCCGCTCACTTTTCGCATCTCATCACCTGCCCTCCTTGAGTTCTCAGCGAAAGCTAAAGTTGGTGTATCAGCACAACGCTGCTTGGTCCCCCATTTAAAGAGTGACTTCACTGTGCTGTGTCAGAGCCCAAAATCTCGCACAAGCATTTCTGTCACACTTCCACACACTCCTGTCAATCTCCCCTGTCATTTATGGACAAAATGACTTGAAGGATGCAGCCAGCAGGAATCAGGCAGATGCTATATTCTGAGATTTATATGTATGCTAATGTCAAATTAAATCCCACTTTTCCTACCTTTTCTTTTTGAAGCTGTTTGAGCTTTTACTCAAAATCACTTTTTTTTATATCTCTGTTTTTCGTATTCATTTGTTATATATTTAGTCCACAAATATATGAATATAAATTAACAACACTAAATTTGTCTTATTGACAAGATATAACAAACCAAGCAACTGTCTGCTAACGCTTCAAGATGTAATACAGTCCACTGTATATTGTTGAACAATAAACAGCACCCGTTTATTGTTCAACAGGAAACATAATAATAATATAAACAGTTTTACATTGTCGTTAGGACAATTTAGCTCCGATGCTAAACTAGGTTTACAATAATCTGGTTCCGCCTCCATGTTTAAGTCCACAACTACACAGTCCACAAAGTTTAAGCCATTACCATCATCTCTCTAATGCACATTTTTTCTCAAGATCTTACTGAGATTATAATGATAAAATAAATCAAAATTAATGGCACATTCATTTTCCACAGAGACTTGACCTGTATCTTTTTACTTTTATTTATATCTAACAAGTACTGCATAAGATCAGTGTAGATAAAATATGATTTTAACATTAACAACATTTAATGTCATTTTATTGTTCAAATGTTTATCTCATGTCATGTCATGACCATGTTTCGTCAATAGCTGGTGTTAATTATCTGTGAATTCATTAGGGACCAGCCTTCCGTTGTGGCTCATAAAGCAAATTACTGCCACTATGTTTAATCACTGCTCTTTACAATTTGTTTCAGTTTAGTAACATAACAACATATATAACATTTCCATGTAAATTACACTGAAACATTGAGCAGCTACAGAAGAAAAAGATTATCTATCAACAGAATCTTTCCCTGGCATCGCTCCATAGGCCACCAACATAATTGTGAATGTTTTACTGTATTTTAGTGTAAATGAAGATACATACATCTTGTTTTTCTAAGAACTCATTGAGTGACTATATGTTAAAAATTCTTCATTAAGGCTCATGAGGGAGGGAGTTGAATTTTTTTATTAGCTCTACCAAAGGTAGTTATGTTTTTGTCAGTGGTTGTTTGTTTGTCTATCTGTTAGCATAACCACAAGTCAGATTACAAAGACATTTGGTGGAGTATGGATCAGGAAAGAACCCATTAAACTTTGGACTTTATTTTGAAATAGGGCATTTTTCAACATTTTCCTTGATTTAATTCATGGATCCACTTTGGACTACTATAAAAAACATGGCAGCCTCCGTAGAGAGGACCTGCTTCATATTTAAATATAAAGGGTCCATTCTGGGCTAAAGAAAACAACAATTCATACAATTTAGATGAAACACACCAGTGAAAACATCACTGGGATTATTGTATACTCAGTTTCTGCCAATAGATCCCTTTCACCTAAATCTTACACACTGCACCTTTAGAGTTATGTTTCTGTTCTGTTCATTGTACATGTGTACTATGTCCATTTAGTAAATTTGTAAGAACAGGGATATTCAGTGAAGGACAGTGTGCACACACAGCAGTTGTACGTTGTTTCTTTGTGAGTTAACCAGGATTTATCCTTATGGGCCAGTCCACTGCCTGCGTGAGAGTGTGCTAGTGCAAGACTCAGTGGCCACTCACAACTGACTTACTTAATGATTGTTCTTTACTTCATTCTACATGACAATTCTTTTCTCTTTTCACTCCAGTCCTTCCTCCTTGTCTCCATATCTCTCTCCCAGCCTACATTGAGGACTTAGCTCGCAGCGTGGAGCAGAGCAGACGCCTCATCATCGTTTTGACTCCAGAGTTTGTCGCCAAAAGAGGGTGGAGCATCTTCCAGATAGAGACACGCCTCCACTCTATGCTGGTTACCGGGGAGATCAAGGTGTGGATAACAATAAGAATATCAAGTAAACAGGAAATCAATCTCAAAGACAGGCAGATGTGTGTAGTCAGCTTTTCTGATTTGATTAAACGCCTATTCAAGGAAGCTTTGATGTACGGCATGAGGAGTTTCTCCGCTCAGAGATAATCATATTCTCTCTCTTTTAAAACACCTCCTCATCTGTGCTTGTGTGTGTGTGCAGGTGATCATGATAGAGTGTGCCGACCTGAAGAATGTCATCAACTACCAAGAGGTTGAAGCACTTAAACATACGATCAAGGTACAGAGAGAGGGAAGACGAGGGTGAATACGCAGCGTGTCATCAAACACCAGCGATAAAATCTCCTCACCTCTCTTCTTCTTCTCTATTCTTCAGGTTTTATCCATCATCAAGTGGAGGGGTCCTAAAAGCAATGAGCTCTCCTCTAAGTTTTGGAAACAGGTGGTCTACGAAATGCCTGCTAAACGCAGAGAGACTTTGTCCAGACGCCAGGTATTTACAAAAGTCAATCCAGATTTCTTGCTTTATATTTTCATGTATCATGTACACAGTGGGGGCAGAGCAGTGGTGCGGTGCGCCTCACAGCAAGAAAATTCCCAGTTTGAATGGAGTTTGGATGTTCTCCCTGTGTCTGTGTGGGTTTTCTAAATATGCAGAATGGGCTTCGATTAATTGGAGACTCTTAATTGACCGTAGGTGTGAATGTGAGTGTGAATGGTTGTTTGTTTCTGTATGTTGGCCTTGTGTTACCCTGACAACCTGTCCAGGTTGTACCACACCTCCCGCCCAATGTCAGCTGGGATTGGCCCCAGCTCCTGCCATGACCTTGGATAATGTTCACATAAGCAACCGAAAGAAACACTACAGCAGAAATGGACAAGGGGCATTTTTATTGTTCTCCAAAGCCAACTGGGACTGTCAGAATAAAATAGCATTGAAAACACATGAATGTTCACATTGTAGTGAAACCCTTTACCTGCTACTCACGGACCATATTTATAATTTATACATTACACATATGGTATGGCCAGGAGATCGAGAAAAACACTGTGGATTAAGCACATTCACTTAGGTTCCCTTGGGTGGCACATTCACCACAAACAGATGGCCTTTGAAATGTCCAATGCGCTAATATATTAAAATTGGAATCATAACGGGAAAAAACGTTTTGACCATGTGTTACTGCCTTAGGTGGTATATGGCCTGATTAGCACAGAGATGTTCACCTGCTGCTCAGTACTGGAGATGAAGACGCAACCACAGAGTGAGCCGTAAAGCTGCAGCAGAGAGGATGAAACCTTAAAGTCCTGTAGTGCTGTAACACTAGATGTTGGAGAACTGGGACAATGATAACGAGATTGCATGATAAAAGTGCAAAAGTATTTTGGGTATTCAAACACTGGACCACTACTTTTTTCTTTCTGTTTTACAATCGCAGCATGTTTTTGTTATTTATGTTTAGGGCAGTACAGTTAAAGGTGAGGTTGGTCATTTTTTTCCAATAAATGTTCATCTTATTTGTTGAAATAACTCTATTATTTAGTTTGTTTAAGGAAAAAAAAGAAAAAACTTATATCAAAAAACAATATTGAAAAACACCCACATCAAACAACCCTGAAATCCTGGTCTGTGTGAGTTTAAGTGGATAGACACTGACATCTGATAGTCTGTACTTATTCATGCATGGAAAGCCTGATATACCAAAGTGAAATGCCTCTTCGACTTATGGGCCAAGGAACACACTTCCTATCTCCTTAAAAAATTGCACAAGAGCAGTGAAGAGTTCAGGTGATCCATCATGCTCAGCAACATTCAATGAATGGCTATCATTGTGTTGCATTGTGTTATGATTGTGTATCAGTGTGTCTTGACCCCTCAACACCTGAATCCCTTTGACTTTTGTTTACCTGTCTTAGCTTGTTGGGATAATGGACCATGTCACTGATGACATGAAACCAAATACATAAACTCAACCAAGTACGGTTAAGCAGAATGGTGCAGAGACAAGAACACAAACTATGAGTATGGTTTTTACCTTTTATTGATTGTTCTAAAACACTTGCTTTAATCAGCACCTGAGGTTTTATCATCATTGACATGAGGTGTGCCAGTAGACATGTGCAAAATGTTTCAACAGCTGTAGAATACTGTGTCACTCATCAATCAAATTTTATTCGTAAAGTCCAAATTCACAAATCACAATTTGTCTCATATGGCTTAACAAGGTGGGACATCATCTGTCTTTAACCCTCAACAAGAAAAACTACCAAAAAACCCTTTAACAGTGGTTGAAAAACTTAGAAACCTCAGAGAGAGCCACATGTGAGGGATCCCTCTCCTCGGACGGACAGAAGTGCAAAAGATGCCGAGTGTAACAACATCAGCAAAATAACAATACTTACAACTTAGATTAGAAGTACGAGATACTCTATTGCCAAAAAAGTGTGTCTTTATGTGTGTCTGTATTCTTTTTAATTAAGGATCATGTCAACCAACACAATTTGATTGTGCTTCCTAACAGGTGATGGACGCTGGTGAACAGGGCCTCTTCGGTGACCTACAGACCACTGTCTCCACGATTGCCATGACAACCACCTCTGCCTCCCTGGTGCCCCCTAATGAAAGTCGCCATGGACATCATCAGGTCGGCTGTTTCTCCTCAAACTACTGTAAAGGTTTATAGGCTGCATGTTTCTGAACCAGTGATTTCAGCTAGTGATGTCTCCACCTTAACATGTCACACTGTAACACAGCATGAACACTGCATCACAGACAGATCCTGGATTTTAACAATACTGTTTCAAAAATATTTGATGCAATTTTATGAGAATTCTAATACCTAAAATGTAAATACTGTATGACATATGAAATTGGAGAACATGACCATTCTGTTGTTGCTGGCACTAAAATCCCAGTTTTTTTCTCCAGTATTTGAATATTTAAATTAACTCAGCATCATCATCAGATCCATTTATAGCCAAACATAACTGTGAGCAATGTCTTAAGACAAATATATTAAATAGATCTGTATCTAAAGTTTATATCAGACTGGATAGGAGGAGGTTGTTCCTCTTCTGGAACATCTGCTTCAAAATGTGGCACCAACAACATGTATTGTGATTGGATGTATGTGTAGAGGTAAAACCGACCTTGGTCTGAAAAATATAAAGCTGTCTTCTCCAAAGGGGGGATTAAATACATTGTTAATAAATAATTAGTTTCACTTTTAAAAATATATGCCAGTTAAGCATATGGGTGATGCACACAACGAAATGTGACAGGAAACCCCCCCTTATCTGCCAACATAACCTACATTTGCTTGATTATTTATGCCTTAATAATGGATTTTCTGCAGGCGAGTGGCAAGTCATTAAAAACTCAGTGCAAACAATAGTGCTTAAAAGTGCTTTGGTCCAACATGTTACATAAATTGGAACAGTAAAGTGCCTATGTCCATAAGTAAGTGTTTGTGTAAGTATGTAGGTGCAATGCACTGATGGGACTACATCCACGCCCCATCAGACCCCAGCTCATACTGCAGCTAAACCTGCTGCATGGCCTTTATTTCAATTTGTAAGCCTGGAACCACAGATGAGTTTCCTCTCACTTCAGACCCTTTTTAAGAATGAAAGAGTTCAACTGTTAAGTCTGAAAACCTTCACAATGACTGCAATAAAAACTAAAATAAAGATGAACTGCCTCTTGAAATAACATTGTAGCCAATATTTATATATATATATATATTATTTTTAACCTCAGGTTGCCTTGGCGACAGAGATCCCGGACTACAACCAGATGACCTTGCCACTGGGAGGGGGTCACACGGCTACATCAGCCCAAATGAGGCATTTCTGCCGCAGTTATGAGTTCCAGCTTCCCCCGCAGCCATCCTCCCTGTCTCCTCCTCTCCCACCTCCCTCCACCGTGCAGTTCTCCACTCTGGGACCTGGGGGGCGCCACGTCTATTGCAACATCCCTATGACACTACTGAATGGACAGGTTTGGAGAAAATAAAGCAACACTTTTATTGTGTATTTTTTGTTGTTCTTAGTTAGTTTTTTGCATCCAACATCTGCACAGTTAAGCCTTTTTTGTTGTTTGTGTGCATGTACACATGAGTTGAAACACATTGAAAATGAAACCCCTCTTTTCTCCCCAGGGGTTCAGAGCAGCTCACTGGGGAACAAGAGGTCTGTTTGGATAAAAGAAAATGTAGAAAGAAAATAGTATCTTCATAATATCCAACCTCAAATGTTTATTTATTCTAACAGACTGGGAAATAGTTGCCATATAGCTGTTTATTTGTCATATAATAGGCATGGTGCAATACAGTGCATGCATTACTGTATATGA
The DNA here is from genome assembly GCF_024713975.1 of Paralichthys olivaceus. NCBI lineage: Eukaryota > Metazoa > Chordata > Actinopteri > Pleuronectiformes > Paralichthyidae > Paralichthys > Paralichthys olivaceus. Next base: position 7,092,448 of record NC_091101.1, read on the forward strand.
TATAGAATGCAGCACGTTTCTTTTTCTTTTTATTTGTATATTTTGTCTAAGACTTGTGGTTCAGGACAGATTCCCGTTGATCACTGTTGTGTTGTGTGTTTCCCAGGTACCTCAGAGCAGTACGCTTGGGAAAAAGCCAGAGCTCCACCTGAACAGCACCTTTGTACCCCTCACCAGCAGAGAACTAAGCTCTGACATCTGGTAGATGTGCTCACCTGGTACTGGATAAAGACTGGTTTACAGACTGCTTTTTCACTGGCTTTTGGACTTTGTCAGACTGGTTGTTCTACTGGTTTTTATAGGGTTTTTTTGAACTGTGTACAGGCTTGGTGTCAGGTGAGACTGGTTTGGGCTATTTCACCCCACGCTGTGAACAAAGAACTTCTTAAAGACTGCAAAAGGCTAAGATTCACAGTGGTTGGGTGTAATGGCTGCAGATTTCTCACAAACAGATGGATTCAGATTGTAAAACCTATAAAAACGTTACCTATACCAACTGGTTACAGACTGATACACACTGGTTTGTAAAATGTGTTTCCACGACCAGTTGATGAAAATGAATGAATAATATTTACTACACGACTGGTCCAATGGATTTGACTGCAGTTTATAGACAGATATGGACATGTATTTATGATGAACTGGAAGAATCAATGAAAAGGTCCAGGACACAGTCAATAGAACTGGGTTTGTCAAACAAGCTACCACGTTGGACCTCGGAGCCCAAATATCTCGTGATCGCAGTCTGTTCGCACACCAGCTGTGAAAAACAAGCTGGTTTGTCAGCTGCTAAACTACAGTCAACCGAAAAGCAAAACGTAGCGTGAATGCCAGTCAATCTTCTGCTGTCTGAGGTCTCCGAATATCGATCTACCCTTTGACTAGGTGGCTTTTCAGGAAACAAGGCCTATTTCAAGCAATGATTTTGGAATACCAGTCCACCTTAAAACAACAAGTCAACCTCTTGAAACAACTCCTTACTGGCTGGTGAGCTAGCTACCCACTTGTTTTGGCTCTGAGAACCTGAAATGGTTGACAGGAGGACATTCCAGCAAAGTGATGCATAAAGCAATGGCTAATACCTATTTTACAGAGTTAGCTGGATTTAGCTGGGGTTAACTGAGAAAGCACAGTGAACTAAATTGGAAGCTAGCTAGTTGCATAACCAAGCTGATTAAGGCTGCGTACCTCTTGAACAAGGAGGAAGAACACCACCAGCTCATCACCTTGTAACCACCTTGTAACAACTAGTCATTTCGTCAAGAGGCGAACTGTCCAAGAGATGAACTACCAACTTTGACCACCGAGCTAAAAGCATTAAGGACTTGGCTTTTTCTATTTGCATGACCACCCATTTAGATAAAAAATAATCAAATAAACATAGATACAAGAGTTAATGACACAGTCGTGTCAAAGTCTCTTTTAATATGGACGAGAATAAGTGTCTTATGTTGATACGGTGTTTGTTTTCTGTCTGGCCATGAAGTGATGATAATAACTGATAAAGGGAAAAAAGGAGGTGTTCCTCCAAAAACACTTTTAATATTTATTTTTTTTTGTCTCATTTAAAAGTTTTGTCCTTTAAGAAGGTTGGTGAGAACTTTTACCAGACTCTGTTTTAAATATTTGTTTGTTATAATAATCTCTGTACAGCTTCCATAACTTAAGCATAGACTCATACATGACAGTGATTTGTTCCCTACATTTTGTTAACACTCACGTTAAGTGTGTGCGTGTGACCCAGAGCCTCTTTTGCTTCAATTCTTTTCATCTTTTTGTGGATGGATGGATGGATGCATTGATGGATGGATGGATGAATGGAATCAAGATGACAACTGGTTAGCCAAAGGGGCCGCATAACAAGCCAGATTTGGAGCTGAAGCAAAACACATTCTTCTTTGTGAGCTTTAAAAAATACAAGTTTATTACCATAATATTTAAGCAAACTGAATAATGTTTGGAATTTACAAAAAGGTACTGTCACTGTCTTATTAGAACCAATGAATTCTGGATATTTGAGATTGTTTGATACAATAATTAATTATTTTGAGTTGTTATATTCGATGGCAATATACAGTATAGTGGTTGTCTTTTGATTTCTGCTGATTTCTTTGAGTATTCATTGGATATATTGGTTGAAATAATTTAACTGAGAGCAAATAAAAAGTATATGAGTTGTTTTATACATTTTGAATGCCTTGTCATCTGACACCATCAGCTCTTCTGCCTTCTTTCTTCTCTTTCACTCTACTCTTCTCTTCTTCTTATATACTTCAGGTCAACTGTTTTCGTATCCTCCTCATGCACCCAGCTCCTCCCCCTCACCCCTTCTCTTTAACATTTAGTGCTCACTAATTGCTCACTTCCTCTTTCCTACAGTCATTTGGATCTGTTTGTAGCTCTGCTGGTCGCACTGATGGCTTCATTAAACCTTCTGTTCTGCTTAGGAGAAACAAACTGCGGCTCTTACACAATAAAAGCAGTTTCACACTCTGCTGGGCGAATCAGAACTGAACTGAACTCAGGTACAGTGAGCTAAATAGGATTTGAGCTGTGTTAAGCTGCAGTAAACAGAAAGTAATTAGGTCCACTGTGTAGGATTTAGGGGGGTATCTTGACAGATATAAAATTTAATATTGGTAATTATGCTTTCATTATTATAAAATCCCCTTGAACTAAGAACCTTAATGTTTCTGTTAAACTGAGCCCTTTGTTTCTACATCATAATGTGGCCACTGAAACTTACAACAAGACATTTAAAATTTGAACATTGAGGATACACAACTCACTGTTTAACAGTTCCTGCAGGTTTCATCATATTATTTGTTATCATATATGTTGTAGTTGCGTAACTGTAACTCAATTTGTTTGCATAATTTCGCAGATCTATGTACCCATCTAAACATTGATCTCCATCTTTACAGATCTACACATTCATTTGCAGATTTGTCTACAAAAGTACAAGTTTCAATTCATATTTGCAGATTATTTTGCACATATAGTGTGCTGATAGCCCGGTCCAAGTTTTATACACACACTCTTTTAGAAGAACAAAGTTGTCTGTGACTGCTTATCGCAGGGAGGCAGAGCCAAGGCTGAGAGTGGGTCATGTGGAGGAAGCCAGAGAACGCTGACAACACTCAAGCTGAAACAGGCAGAACATACTGTGTGAACCTCACATAGGAAGTACCAGGTTGAGATCAAACCCGGAATCTTAAAGCTGTAAGGCGACAGTGCCGACCACTGCACCAGCATGCCACCCTTTAGTTTGTGGTTGACAAGCTAGCAGTCCATATTCATATACCTCAACATGACAATCTTTAATGTGTGAATCAGAATCTCATTGAGTGTCCTAAAGGAGGAGACAAAGCTTTGCACGGAAAATTTGTTTCACTCATTGTTGCAGCACATCACAGGTGACAGATCTTATGACTATGTTTATGTCTCATGATTATTACTCTTTATTGACAGTATAAGTATATCAGGAACTGTCTGTTACAGCTGCCCTACTTCAGGTGCATGAAGAAATACCACTGAGTGAGAAAGCTAAAGAAAAAACATTTAATATTCATACCTTTTCCCAGGAAATGTAATTTCTGCTTGTGTTATATTTAACGAAAAACATTTTTACCCTTTAGGAGACAGAGCCTGAACATTGTAGTTCTCAGTACTTGGTATAGGTTAGAAAAAAGCATGTGGTTTCAGATACCTGTTCAAAATCACGTAATATTTCATGTCACATCCCTTGTGGCTTTTCCCAACATGAAACTATACATGGAAAACTACAGATGTCACAGAAGTATCACTCCCTCAATAAATAGTTTAAACGACTTTGTTCAGTAATCATGCTAACCAAGACATGTTAGAGAGGAAACTAATCACTGTAAGAGGGGATGACGCGTTCACATAAACACCCCTGATACATGGAGATGACATACATGTTAACTTTGTTTGTTTCCATGCTGATAACATCTTGCCTTTGAGCAACGCTGTGACACTTCTCAGAACATACACATCACTTTGGTGCCACAGATGAACAATTACATCATAAGAACATTTCATATTTCTCTCTGGTGCAGAGGATGACGCAGCAATGAGAAAAAAGTACAATCTTTCAAAGCTACAGTATTCAAAAATACAGTAAGTAAGTAAAAAAAAATGCCCAACTGCATGTTTTTGCTTTGGTTTAAATAATGCCTGTCAAAACACACAGTGTTGCACATTAAGCTCCAAATTACACAATCAGCAGACTCTCTCAGTGTAACTGTGCAGCATATCTTGCACCTGCATTTATGGTTAATGTCCAGAATACATGTCTCGCACCCCCCACCACAGACCACAGTGCAGTCAGTTTTGTCATAAGTCACATCCTCATTGTTCTGCTGTTTGTCTGAGAGTCGCCGTCTGCAGCTGCTGAACCATGCTGCAGAACTCTGTTCGCAAAAGGTGAGACGAAGAGGTGTAGATTTCATTTCAGTTTATTTGAAATGCATTGACTTGAAAGTGTCATACAGTGAAGGCTCAGAGTGGTTCTTACGTGTGAAGGTGTTTATATCACCAAGGTAAGCAATGTCGTGTTATTTGCTTTTCTCTGCTGTAAAAACCAGGAAGAACGATTCTCTATGAAACATTAATGACGACATCTTTGTAATATTTACTTTTAAATTTCCTCTGAAAACTAGTTGCATTCATTTTCAATCAGACAACTTAATGTATGGCTCTACACACTGTAGTCAAAACTTGAGCCGTAGGAGGATATAGGTTCACAAACCTGAAGATAAAGCTCTCACCAAACCTCAGCACTGTTCAACCATTCTTTACCCCAAAACAGATGTGATGGAAATTGTGGTCAAATAATTAATAGTTAGCATTTAGTTATTTCATGTTGTTTCATTTCTTTTCACTAACTAGTTTTTTTCTTTTGATTTCCTTTATTATTTGTCTTATATATTAATTACATAGTGACAGAAAATGTGTCTGTTGATATGAAGAAGTCAGATTTTTTTCTACTATATAATCGACTTTTTTAATATATATTTTATGATTGTCTGATAATGTGAACAAGTACGTAAGGTAGGCTTTAATAAATATGCAGTTTAAGCATTGTAAGTTCATATTGTCTCAGGTGCCTGAAGCAAGTGCATTCAGTGCAAATCACAACAACAAATGGGAAAACACAACAAAGAAAAAAAAAGTGTTTCTATTTGTTGTGATTTGCACTTCAGGGCCACCATACAAATACACGCTTTAATACTTTTAAGTTCAATAGTTGAAAAAATAGGTTGTCACAGACACATGGTTCGAAAGGGTTCTACTTTGTCTCTTAATTAATCGTGTGTGTGTGTGTGTGTGTGTGTGTGTGTGTGTGTGTGTGTGTGTGTGTGTGTGTGTGTGTGTGTGTGTGTAGGGCGCCGCCATCCCAAAGAAAAAAAGGGAAGAAAAATTAAAATGTATTAAATTATACAAATTCTCAAGACAGTTTGTCCGGCCTGCTGCCTCTGAATATCATAGTCCAATCAGCTGCAGCATCAAGCCCTGTTCAATACAGTACAGGCAATTTCAGCCTGGTTGAAAATCACTCTCATAGACTTTCATGCTAAGACAGAAAGTGACATTGTTGAGGAGAAGTGGAAACAGCCAAACTACTAGTGTTTCTCCACAGCTTCTCAATGATCAGCTGCTTCATGCTCAGAGCAGAAGCTGCTTAATTTGTACTGAGCTGGAGTTTCTGTTTCCAACATATCCCTGGTCAACAGGAAGCGGCAAAATCAAGGAACCAAAGTTTTTTACATTAGCTGAACACTGTTGATATCAACTATAAAACAAAACGTGAGCCGCCATTTTTTTTTATTTCCCCTTGCACTACACTAACTTTTTTCTCGGCAGTGAAAAGGCTCCATGGACGAGAACCAGGAGATGGTGGTTTTGGTCGATGCTGTTCCAAATGATGGGAGTTATAATGTTCATTTTCTACTATGCAACCACCAAAATATCAGGGCCTTTGAAGACAAGCTCGGCATCTTGCAACAATATGACGACAGTCAGCAGTGTGAGTATGTTTACTGGCCTGTGCGTCCATGTCTTTGTTAAAGGAGCTTTGAAAATGACCATGGCAAAATAAAAAATACATATAATGCATCTGTGCTGTTTTTCCTATTATCTTGTCAGAGGAAAAAACACACATAAGAGATGAGTCATCAGCAGTAAAGCTGGAATTGAACTCCTGCTTTAATGCTAGGGTTGGTAATCCTGGAAAAGAAAACAAGACCAACAACACACAACATGCATCTGACACATCCGCCCCCCCTATCGGCACTCTCATAAAAGCTATGCCAGAACACAACTTTTCCATTATTTACTCACTAACTCCTGCAAGGGCCACAAACAATTGCCTTTTTTTATCGTATACAGGATTTCAATGAATACAATAAAAAGGGTTTCAGAAACAACTTACCAGCAGTATTTTTTATTCTTATGCTGCAGTCATATGTGTAGGATATAACCGTAGGCCACACCACAACTCATGTGTACCTCCTTATAATGCAACTGCAGGGGCTACAGCATCATTGATGATACCACAAGGACACGAACTCTGATATCTATGTTTGTATTTTCCCCTCTGATACAGGCCCAGATCAAGACTGCTCAGATTTAAAAGAATGGCAGTGGGCAAGTTTTCACACAGTGGACTTTCACCACTGAACACTGAAGATTAGTTTGTGCCCACAATCACTGCTCTCTTTACGTTTTCAGTAACCACACACTGCAAAATAACTCCAAGTTACCTGCATCTAGGTGCAGTTTCTAAACGTGTGTGAGTGTAATTCATTGTCACTGTGTGTAACAAAGTGAAAAGTAAAGTAGAAAGTCTGATGCAGCCTGACAACGCATGCATCCACCATTGCTAAGCAATTATATATCAATACCTACAAGAGACTGTATAAAGAAGGAAGACTTGACAATGGGGGCTGCCTCCTCCCTGTTAGTGAATAGGGCATGGACCAGAAAGTTAAAAAACATGTCAAAAATGTTTTCTCAAAGTTGCAGGAAATACAAATACCTGTCATTTTAGGTATTTCTTATCACACAAATGGTAAGTTTGGTGTTATTTATTTGATATCATAAAATCTGTCTCAGATTGACACTTTAGACTGACTCTGGCTCCAAATGAAGTCATCAGTGCAAAAGGACAGCGTTCACATATTTTGGCTTCAGTTCAGGATATTGGGAGGAAATGGAGACATGTTGTCCATCTTTATATCAAGCCTACAGCATGTTACCTACAATTAGAGTCCTAATATTCCCTTGCATGGAGAATAAATCCATCTTTTCTCCTTGTTATCAGGCTGTTTCTTCTTCTTTTATTGCATGATGCTTCTGTGACCACACATGTATATACATATACACTATAACCTCCTCTGCTCGTACAGTGCTTTGTGGCATACCCACACCCATATCGTTTCATAATGGACGAGTCGCACAGATGTCGGCAGGAAAGCCCATTCTTGGTTCTCATGATCCCAGTAGCCCCGCATAACAGAGAGGCCCGTGACATCATCCGCAACACATGGGCCAAAGAGACTACATGGCAGGGCCGCGTGGTCAGCTACTACTTCCTGCTGGGACTGTCCGGAGAGGGCTCCGAGGTCCTTAAGGAGAAAGTGAGTGCATACATTATGAAATCTGAATTATTTTTTCAGAATACATTTTGACCATCAGAGAAACATGACTCATAACTAAAGAGAAGAAAAAATGTTCCAAAGGTTAATTGGGGGGAAATCAAAGTGCAGTTGTGTTCCTGCTGTTTGCAGAGGACAAAAAACGGATTGAGCAACAGCAGCTGCTTCTGATGGTATAACCCTCACAGGGTAATCAGAGCAGAGAAAGGTTGAGATGCTATGTTACAGCTGCAGACAAACAACATGCACTACAGAGACATCCCCTCAGGATGACTCTACATTCAACCACATTAGCTTTTTAAAGACTTTGTTTCCACATTTGCCATTTTCCAGTTTGTTTTTAAAGCTACCTCTGTCAGCAGTGAATCACCTGAACAACATGAAAATGACTAAAATCTGTTCTTCTTCTTCAACCTTTTTTCACTTGGCAAACAAACCTGCCACACAGCTGAGTAACAGCCTGTATCCCCTCCATTCAGTGCCTTGCTCACAATATTGTGCTTCTTATTTACATATTGATTTGGTTTCTTGTCAGATAACTGAACAACTATGAAAAAGTGATTTCATAGGTGATTGAAGCCCATAAACACTAATTGTAAACAAGCTGCACTGATAAAATCTTTATTTTATAATTGTGTCAACTTCTGAGAAAATCCCCGTAAGTTCCACTCAGTTACAAAATGTATCACCACAGTGAACACAGCTACAGGTTTTATAGCACACAACACCAGACCCTCACAGCACGGTCAGGTTTAAACTAAACACTAAAATGTTTGTGGTATTTTCAGATTTATACACTGCAGACCAATTTGAAGTATCTTCTTTTTCGAGAGGAGGGGGTACTCTCCTAAGCTTTTTTCAGTCAGGAACAGGATCATTGAGAGGAGGAGTTTGTGTAGAGCATGCAGGAGGCAGCACATGACATATTCTGGAAATCATGTGTACATCAATACCAGCCCGACCACTAAAAGCCCGCAAATCTCGGTCTTTCCAGGCAGACATGTTCCTCTCTGTCTTCTCCATGAAAATGTGTGTTCTTTCAGTTTTGTGTTCGTCACTTGTTCGTTGTGAACATTTTCCTGCTGATTTGCATCCTCACATACAAGCCCCCCCCCAAGGAGACCCAAAGGCCAGACCCTAAGAAGAGTTGACTAGAAACTCAATTGTTAACAAAAAACATATTCATATCACTAATTTAAACGTCTCCTATCTCTCTTTCTTTAGTTGTTACAGGAAAGCCAGCAACATCATGACATCCTCCAGAGTGACTTCATTGACAGCTACAATAACCTCACCATTAAAACCATGGTCATGTTTGAGTGGCTCAGCTCCCATTGCCCCAACACCTCCTTTGCCATGAAGGTCGACTCAGACATGTTCCTTAATGTCCACAACCTTGTCAACATGCTTATGACGGCCCCCCGACATCTCTACATGACAGGATGCATGGCGAGGGGCTCTGCTGTTCTTCGAGACCATAATTCAAAGTGGTTTATGTCTATGTCTGCCTTCCCTGAGTCAACGTACCCACCGTATGCCCTGGGACTGGGCTATGTGTTCTCAATGGATCTACCCATTAAGATACTGGAAGCATCATTGCACATTAGAGCTATTTACATTGAAGACGTGTATGTTGGACTGTGCATGAGACATCTGGGGATCACACTGACAGATCCTCCACATAGTGGTTTGTTCAGGTTAAGAAAACCTTATATTGCAGGCAACTGTTACTGGAGCTCTGTCATTACAACATTACTACAGGACTCTGACCACCTGTGGGATGTTTGGGGAATATATCAGACTCAAGTACAAAATGGCTGTTAAACCATTCTGCTTGTGCAGGACTAAAATCTATCAAAGCTGCACTCTGTAAGTGCAGTACACTGCTGCACGGGGCTGCAGTTATTCTTTTTATAATCTCAAGTTACTGCCTTGATGGTGTTTTTGGAATCAACTTTTGATACCAAGACTGACTGCACTCGTGTTTTTGAAGATATTGAAATTGTGACTGTGATATTTGATAATGGAGAACAGTTTTAAACTTTTAACTAATCTGAATTTAGAGGGAAGAAGGGGAAGAGAATGCTGTGTGATATAGTCAGTGGCCCAGTGGCAGACTCATGCTTACAGTCTATATTTGGTGAGTCAGACTCAGGGGATTATATCTTACACCCTGTAGGAAATGTCAGGTCTCAGACCGATGTCAATTTTCCATCTATTACCAGTGTTGTTTCAATAGCAAATGCACTTTCACCAATTTGAGCGCCTTTGGGCGTGCTGGTTTATAAATGAGGTGTGGTCAGGCACATTGTTGCTGCATTGCTATCTAGAGAAAATGGAAAACAATTGTGAAACAAACACCTGGTCTGAAGTCAGTGGTGCAATATTCTTCACTTATTTTCAGGGTGCATTATTGAGATAGTAATATATACCTACAGATGCTGGTGCATAACAAGCATACACAAACAGACTTGAGTGAGAGTGTTTGCTCAGCAGAGACATTCTCTCTCATACTCTCTAATCCCTTATAAATACAATCTGCCAGGGTGCAAGGGCTTTAGTAAAGGGAATGAGAGACGGCAATCTGGTTGGTTTTTGTTACATGCGATGCCTTAAACACACCTAAGATAAATGAAGTACAACCTTTTGAACCAAGCATGTGGTGCAGCAACCTATTTTCCGATTTAAATGTAAAAGTTAAATTTGATGTTCTTTTGGTGATATTCTTAGATTGTTAAAGTACAGCCCAGTAAAGCCCACTGTCAAATAAGATGGACTACATGATACCCGCCAAAACTGAGGCAAAACCATCTTGCTCACCCCCTGGTGGCTGGCCGTAGTAAAGTTAACTAACACCTCTGCTCAATGAGCGAAAACAATAAGTCAGCGTACATGCCAAATTCATTTTTGCTCCTATTTCTCCATAGTTTTTTTTTTTTTATTAATAACTGATGATAGAAATATTGGGTGAATGATCAGTGACTGACACATGTGATTGACTGAGGAGGGTGTAACAGCTGTACTATGATGCTACTGCTCCATTCTTTGATCAGTGCTCCACTGACTCTGGATCCATGTCATGGCAACCAGCACAAGATGTACAGTGGGAGGATGTGGAGAAGCGTAGCCCATCTTCATTTACTGTTATTGATCAGATTAATCTTGTAAGGCTCCATGAATATTTCACTCATGGCCAAACCACAGTGTTTTTGATCAGTTAGTGTCCTATTAGTTCACCTCCTGGGCACTGCAGAGGTGCCCTTGAGCGAGGCACCGAACCCCCCAATTGCTCCCCGGGCACCTTCATGGCTGCCCACTGTTCCGTGTGTGGTCACTGTGTGGATTGTGTTCCGTGTGTTCCGTGTGTGCTCCGTTCACGCAGATGGGTTAAATACAGAGGTCAAATTTCCTCATGTTTGCATGTTGCATGCTGTGTGTGGGACCATAAAGAGGAATCTTAATATTAATCTAATAGAGATTTTACAAAAACTACTGACAGCCACAGGCTTCATATATGTGACCATGTGAGACTGTTCCTTAACAATGGCAGCTCCTAAAGAGGTATATCTATATCTATGTATATATATATATATATATATATATATATTTATTATATATAATAAATGTTACCTTATTAAGTACAGTTTATTCCTTTTGGATACTTTTATGCCGTCGTCCTGGATACACAGCTACATTGAAGACATTCCAAAATAATTTGAGATTGGTTAAATCGGTTTTAGTTATTTGGAGGATTTGATAGTACAATAATATTAGTATTGTAAGTAACAGAGGGATATCTCTAACATTAAGTCTATTCCCTAATAGATAAAAATGGTTAGACCTATGCAAATTTGACATTGCATCACAGCAGGATCTATTGCACTGCTATTGTATTAGACTACATTGTTTTCAGAAAAGTGCACTGACTGAACTGTTGGTTTTAATAATCAAGCTAAGGAGTCATTGCAATTAGGCAAGGCCACATTGTCAGAGACTTTGCCTGCAGTGATGATAAAGTGAATGTCATCTTGGAGCATGATGTGTGACCATGACGGGCTTTGTGTTACCTCTGATAGTGCCCCACTTGTACTCTACTCTGGGAACAGTGAAGAAGAAGATACTGCTGAATCCAATTAGGTTCATATGTTAGTTAAAAGATTGTCTTTGGAGTCACAGTCCTTGTTTTTATCTGCTTGGGTATTGTGTAGGGATGACAGTGTCAGTGTGTCCAATACTTTAGTCCAGACTAAAATGTCTTAACTATTGGATGTATTGGCATTATATTTTGTATTTTAATTTGATATAATGTTATATGTAATTATTGTTATTTCTCTGTGAATTATCTCTATGAAAGTTGAATGTGGATTGTTGTTTAAAACTGTTATATAATATTGTTAATCATTTATCAAAAAACTATATTTAACATCAAAGTTTTCACCTATTGTCAACAATGATCTTTATAAACTGTATCAACTGCATTAACGGACTCAGCTCTAGAACATCTTTTGACAATTTTTTTTATGGTCAATAACATTCATTCAGTCTCTGATTTCAAGACACAACAGGCAGCTGCAATGGTGAAAAGCTAAAAAGTACAAACTGGGTTCATGCAACTGCCCCACCCCAAATGGCAGAAGGACGCTGTGAACATCTAGCTAAAATAACATGTTGCAATTAAAGAGGAGACCAGAAGATCAGCTGTAAATGTATATAGTGAATATTCGACTTAACAGGGTCATCAGAAACATGACTACAAATGAATGCTCTTGTTTCCCGTATCATCTGTGTAAATGCCGTAAGTAACTGGTTGCTAATCTGTGTGTCTCATATCCAGATTGTAACCTGATAAAATCTAAACCTGGTGTTAACTTGTGCCTGCAGGGTCCACATAGAGATCCAGTCAACAGAAGATAGGAAAAGAAAAAGATGGTAGCCACTAATTAATCTGAGTTTTTCTGTTTTCTTGCTTTTTGATTATGTCTCTTCACTCCAGACATCTTGAATAACAGAGGAAAGCACTGCTTCATTGTGTATTTTCGAATGGCTGGTTGCTGCCTAGCTGGTTTAAAGTCAGGGTGGATCAAGTGTTCATCATCAATTAGTTCTGACTAGTTTCGTTTTGCTCTGTTAACCTGCGGAGACCCAAAACCTGCTCGCCTTCATATTCTGCATTCTCACATTTAGAAACAGTTTATACTGATTGGGGTCACAAAAGCCTTGAACAGCACCTTTACACATGAAGAGATGTTTTATAGCTTGTTCCAACAGAAGAATATTAGAAATGCGGTTACATTTTGTAGTTTTAATAAGCCGCTCAATACTTTTACTATGAGCAAGACAAGACAACCTTGGGTGAAGCTGTTTGAAGTGACTGAAGGTCATATTCATTTCATGTTGGTCCTGAGTTTGACAAAGAGTTTCAGCAGTACTTATGAGTAAAGTTCATGCTCAAGTCTTTTCACTCTCATGCTTCTCTGCTTATTATCGTCCTGATTGTGTTATCTTCCTCCCAGTATGTTTTTGCTGCTCAAGGTTATATATTCTACCCTATGTATATAAAAGAGTTGTGCAAGGAGCCATCTTTAGGTGACATTAACGAATTTTAATCGTGTTAAATTTAATGCTGATGCAGCAGATTTATTGGAACTCCACTTTGTGTCAACATGTGAACATGTGTTGTTGTGCTTTAGATTCAGTTTAAAAATGCTTTTATGTGCCTGGTGAAATAAGAGCTGCCCTTTACCTTCTCTTTTTTCTGAGGGACAGCGAGGCAGTTTCTATCACCAATGTATACGTGTATGTAAGTGCTCTCAGGAAATGGTTTAGATAAATGATATGCCAACTTCCTGTTGACACTGAATAGTTTGTATGTCTCAAACACACACACTCAAGGAAAATAAGAAACGATAGAGAGACAGACAAATGGCATCTGTCACTGTGGAATTTTCTTTTTCAGTTGTTTCACAGAATGTTGTCTTGTTTAGGTTGGATATGAGTGTGTGTGTGTGTGTGTTCTCTGCTTATTATCGTCCTGATTGTGTTATCTTCCTCCCAAAGTATGTTTTTGCTGCTCAAGGTTATGTATTCTACCCTATGTATATAAAAGAGTTGTGCAAGGAGCCATCTTTAGGTGAAAGTAACACATTTTAATTATGTTAAATTTAATGCTGATGCAGCAGATTTATTGGAAGAATCTGTTGTTTTTTTATTTATATCTCATACATTCGTTCTTCTTCTTCAAACCCAGACTTGTGCATCTATAAAAGCCACTTCCTGATATGACTGCCTTCATCGAGATTCTAAAAGGGTCACATGTGGTGGTTCTCTCTCTCCTCATCTAAGTAACATGCAAACATAAGCAACAGCGCTCCCGTGTGGTAAGCAGGCAAATAAGCGAATAGGAAGGGACAGGGACTGTGGTGTGGTAGGAAATGAGTGGGTGTGGATTCCATTTTGTTAACTTTTCATATGGACATGATGGACATTTATAACTCTACACTTAGTGTCCAACAAAAACCCATTCAATAGCTTTTTTCTTCTTAAATCTCAGTGCATTTTTTATCTATGAAAGTTTGAGAACCCTTCTGAGGTTCTTCCATGAGAAAAAGGCAGATAAGGAGACACTGAGGGACACAGAGACAGATAAAGAGATGTGCTCAGCCAGCCTGGTAGAATCACTTCAGTTTGCCCCTGCAGAAACTTTTCCTCACAGCAAAACTCATGTGTATGTGTGTTTATTCATGTATTTTTATATTTAGAGGGACCAAACATCCTTAGATGGATAAAAAGAAATGTCACCTCCAGTGTGAGGATATGCTCTTCCAGCAGCCAACTGCATTGACGGGTTTAAGTTTAAGCTGTCGCTGATCCAGTCTGCATCAGCGGTGATTGCAGCAACATGGTCTTTTTCTTACTCTACCGCTATGGCCTCTTTAACGTCTTACACAAACTCTTACTCTCTTTTCACAGATCCTGCCTTAGTCAGCAGCACTCATAGAAGCCATGATTGTAGTAGAAATACATTTTTGTAGTAATATTATCATCTTTTGAGGGTCGTGGGGAGCCAATCCCAGACATCGGGCGAGAGGCGAGGTACACCCTGGACAGGTCTCCGGTGTATCGCAGGGCCAACATAGAGCCAAACAACCATTCGCACACACATTCACACCCTAGGCCAATTTAGAGTCTCCAGTCAACCTAATCCCCAATATGCAGGTGTTTAAACTGTGAGAGGAAGGAGAAAACTCACACAGACACAAAGAGAATATGCAAACTCCACATAGAAAGACCACAGCCGAACAGGGATTCAAACTTGGAACCTTCTTGCTTGCTGAGTCAATATGTTTTTTTTAGTATAAATTGTTATTGCGATCACAGTGATTTGTAGCATTGGATAACATGAATATGGGTACTGATAACTCAGAGTTAACATATTCACCAGCTCACCTGTGTGTGTTGTGTTTAAAGAGGGTTGAGTGGGTTGACACTTTTTTGTTGACTGCGTTTTGTTCATCGCTGTCATCCTTTTGTTTCTAAATCGTACACATTAAAATAAGTTGGTCTTTTTTTTGTTTAGTTTTTTGAATAATGAAATTCCTCTTGAAGTTTTCTGGATCTCCGCAAATCTCTTTGTCAGGACGCCAGACAATGTAACTCAAACCTGCCCAACCTCAGCCTCGCCGTCACTTTTTAGTTTGGCCCAGAATCAGCCCCCAGACTCTGACGCATGCATCATTCATCACAAGTTCAGTAAGAGTCAAACGACAAGCAGGGCCATTCCCTCTACCTGGTGTCAGTGTGTCTGATGATCCGCAGCTTAAACTCCTCTGTCAACATGTGTTGTTGTGCTTTAGATTACTAATGTCTCAGACTTTACAGCTGCAAATTGTGTAGAATTGAGGGAGATCTTGTTCAGAGTGACAATACCTAGAGTTTTTTAAACACTGCAAAAATGGGCTGTAGCCTTAAAAAGTGCAAAAATCTTTTTAAAGATTTTAGACCACAGAATATACAGTTGCTGTATGTCAGTGTGTCAGCTTCAGACTCATGGTGGCTCAACATTTTTACCAAGTCACTATATGAAGGTTTTAACAAACTTCGCTGACATTCTGAAATATGATGGGAATTGATCCTCTGACCATCTTCTATGACTTATTTTTTCTTGTACATGAGCTTTTCTATAAGTAGCAAAAAAAAAGTTTAAAAGCTCTACGCTTTTATGTGCCTGGTGAAATAAGAGCTCCCCTTTACCTTCTCTTTTTTCTGAGGGACAGCGATGCAGATTCTATCACCAATGTATACATGTATGTGCATGCTTGTATGTAAGTGCTCTCGGGAAATGGTCTAGATAAGTAGTATGCCAACTTCCTCTTGACACTGAATACTTTTTATGTCCCAAACACACACACAAGGAAAATAAGAAACGATAGAGAGACAGACAAACGACATCTGTCACTGTGGAATTTTCTTTTTCAGTTGTTTCACAGAATGTTGTCTTGTTTAGGTTGGATATGAGTCTCTCTCTCTCTCTCTCTCTCTCTGTGTGTGTGTGTGTGTGTGTACAGGCAGCTGACCCTAGTGTGAACAGGGCCACTGTTTGAGACCACAGAGAGACCATTCTTCACTGCAGCATGCACATATGTGCACGCACACACACACACACACACACACACACACACACACACACACACACACACAAATTGCCTTACCTCCTCATCTTACTCTTTAATTTGTCACATTTTCACTTACACACACAAACAAACATTCAGGGAGCAACAGAGTCACTCGCCATCTTTCTCTTATTCTCCTTCTTCACACTAATCTTTCTGTTACTGCCCAACACATACACACACACACACACACACACACACACACTCTGTGTCCCACCACATAATGACCCTTATTTCATCATGCTGACTGTGACTCACTGGCTCACTTAGGGGACTGGAATGTCAAGCTCCATCTTCCCAATACATTTTACACTTGAATGCATAATGACATGGATAAAGTAAATAAACACTGTGGAATTAATAACTGAGGGAGCGACATGTATATATATTAACTTTGAAAACAGAACAGATTCAGTTTTCATACACATAAAGCTTTTACTGGACTGTTTAACCTCTACATAATTTACACTGACACATGAGTGAGATATCATTTTTACTTAAACAATGAGCACATATCAATATTGTAATACACATTTTTGTAGGGGTACTGTCTCAAATAATAAGCTGTCTAAATAATGAATGGATTGGTGGATGGAATTAGCACGTCAATGTAGCACTCATACAAAATTACATTGATGGTTGACTTGAAAGTAGTATCAGCATCTTTATTTCACCACGGACAGGCCTCATTTCCTCAGTTGAACAAATCCTCACAAGAGCAGTACAGAAACATGGCAGAAAACAGATGTTAAAGGTACAGTGTGTAGAATTTTGTGATATCTAGTATTGAAATCATGTTGCAGCTGAACACCCCTCACCTCACCGTCACCCTCTCCTTCCAAACATGAAAAAGAACCTGTGGTAGCTTCAGTTGTCATAAAAAGGTGAGGTGTTTAGTTTGTCCAGTCTGGACTAATGTAAAAAACATGGCGGCCTCCATAGAGAGGGTCCCCTTGATGTTAATATAAAGTATTTAAATATAAACAGCCTTTTCTTGGGTATAGAAAACTACAATTCATACAATAGTTCCCTTTCACCTAAATCTTACACACTGGACCTTTAGTTATATTAACAGAAAAAAAAAAATCATTCTTAAAACATTGCATTTTGATTTTTTTTCTCTAAATCTTCTCTAATCCAGAACTGGAGTAGTGTCACAATTTGTGTGAGTGAGTGTTTTTCTTGCCATCACATGTGAAAGTTTCTGCTGTGGAAAAGTGTAGCTTAAACTGCGGCCTTCAATGGGTCATGCTTGTTGGCATTTATTTTTATGTTGTGAAGGTTCAAGGATAAGGTCAAATAACAGATGACCGAACTGCTAAAGATCTAAACTGTTGTAATATGGTTTGCAACATTAAGGAGCAGGAAAGAAACCCAGCCCAGAAATGGATGAGGCTGAACTGAACGTCAGGGGAATGTTCAGTGTTGTCACACTTTAAATTCCTCAGTTTGTGTAAGTGTGCAACCAGGGGCGGATCCAGGGGTGGGACCAGGAGGACACTCTCCAGCTCTGATTGGCCATTAAAAGGCCCCTGTCTAGTCAGTAGTTTAAAAAAAAAGAAAGAAAACGTACACCTCCTAACAATACTAGCAACACACACACAATTTGTTGACGATTTTATTTTTCTAAGCTTTTTTGAAGTACACAATGTGCTGGAACAAGGAACATCTTTCTAAATATATGCGATGATGTGTGTCTTTGTTAAAGCTACAGAGCTAACGGTAAACAAAGTGATGCAATGTGAATCAGGAATCACACATGGAGGTTGAACATATAATTGCCCCCCCATGTGAATTGTGGCCCCTTTATCGCCCTTGATTCAGAAAAATCCTTGGTCAGTTTACAAAACAATAATTTTGCTGTTGATCCTCATTTATAATTAAAAAAAAATCTGTAAAATAAACAATGACTGTTTTTAACAGTACTCTTTTTTTTCCCCTTCTTCCTCTCATCACAAAAACACGCGCACGGACACGCGGATACACGTGGACGGACTGTTGTGCAGCCTCCGACATTTGATCACTTCCAGTCAGCTGTCGGTGAGGACGCGCTGTTGAAACAGGCTGTTGGCAAAGCACGGCCTCCTCGTCCCCTCGCTTTTTTCCGGGAGTTTACTTGATGTCAGTTTTCAGAAAAGTCACTTCTCAGGAGCAAAGCCCAGAGATGTCGAGTGAAGCTGAGTCCATGCAACCCAAAACACGGAGACGGTCATTTCAAAATAAAAGCTGAGAAGTAAAATTCAGCCTTGGGCCTGAGACAGAAAATGTAAACATCCTGAGCATGGATCTCACAAACTACTGTACACATGGGAACTTCAATTCTTTATAAGTTCATAATCTATCACTGATAGTTGCTGCTTCATCTCTTCTCTTTAATGATATATAACAAAAGCCGCAAATGTAATCGTTGTGGGCGTGATGCAGTGATCTAGGATTTTTCCGAATCGAGGGCAATTAAGGGGCCACAATCAACACAGAGGGGCCGATTATACAGTATGTCCAACATCTATGGACAATTCCTAATTCAGTGACGTGCACATTTAAGTTGTTTTGAGCAAAGCCACACATTGCAGGAAAAACATCAAAAAAGCTTAGAAATTAAAAATTCTGAACAAATTCTCATACTTATTGATTGTATTCTTAGACTACTTTATTAAAATTAAAAAAAACACTACTGACAGGACAGGGGCACCCGATCGGATTTCAGCTGAGGATCCCCCACCGGCCTCTGAATCCACGATTTATCTTGAAAGGGCTTTGCGGAAGTAGTGTGCGTTAGCGCCGCCCACCTTAACGCTGTTAGCGGATCGCCAGAATGGACGGGACGGGAGGACACGCCGCTCGTCACTAAGTTCAGAAGAAAGTGTGAGCGTCCATGTCTGCAGCGCAAACCTCCACACGCTGACACGGTCACTGGCAGCGATGTCGAGGGAGAACACCACCCGGAGTCTGGACAGTATAGACCTGGCAGCTTTACGAGTAAGCACACACACTGTCCTTTCTTTAAGAAAGCTCGGAGTAAACACTGCAGGATGTGGAGGGGCTCGAACCTCACGGTGCAAGCCGCTGGCCCCTCTGCTTTTGCTCTCTACTCACTTCACGTCGCCTTTGAGAAACTTTACGCACTTTGCGTGTTGTAACAGTTAGTGAGGGACGTGTTTATGTCGTCCCGTGACGTGTTGCTGTCTGTCTGCACCGTGTCCTGTTTGTTGTGAAGTTTACAAGCTGCACTGTTTACACTCGGGATTTTCCTTTTGGCTCACTGGGTCGAGAAGTTCACATGCAACCGTGCAACAAGTGGTCGAACATGAGGAAAAGCTGAACCACTCTACCTGTGTGTGTTTAATGTGAGACAAACCAAGAAGAAATCACTTCAAGTTACTGGTTTTACCCAGATACACAGAATTATTACACTTTGCTAGTTTAAAAGAATGATGTAATTGTGTTAATCTTGTTTTCATTGCTCATTCTGTTAAAGCCCTATCATGTGGGTCTATGTGACCATATGTCGTGTAACCCTTCTCATTGTGCAAATATCTCTTTGCTTTAAAATTGCACATTAAGGACGTTTCCAATGATTCTCTAAACCATATTTCAATTTCTCGTAGCCCACAATGTTATCCACATTGGTAGTTCCACTTCCTCGGTCCACATCCTATACTGGAACACTGCATTGTTCTTCATTTGCCCTCAGTACTGAGCATATAAACTAAAACTTGTTATGTTTTCTCTTGGAATGAATGTGATGCTCTTTTCTATACTGGTGTACCCTCACATTTGTTTTCTCAGGCTGAATCAGCTTAGGGCCTGGGCACACATATGCAAATCGTGGGTAAAAGTTCACCAAAGTGGAACTTCAGACAAAGCCATTCTGCTTTTTGCCTCGTCACAGGAAGCAAATGTTTCACTTGCGCAGATTGGAAGTGAAGGTGAAGTGAGGGGAAGGTTCAACGCTGAAACATTTGTGTACGTGTGACCGGCAGTTATGGGACTTTCACACCAAACACAGAGCAAATGTTTTGCATCATGAGACTACATAAAAAGTCAATGCAAAGACGCGACGCAAAACATTTCGGTGATGAAATGTTGCAAAAGCCGATCAGATTGAGAATGGAACTCACCGACCCAAGCTAGCAGGTCATCACACTGGCCACTGGTCAGCCTCACATTGCTCGAGGGATTAGTGCAAGTTTACACAAATCATCCTACGGCCAAACTAGTAATGTCACGCAAAAATGTGCTTTGCGTTTGGTGTGAACACCACGTTAAAATGCAAGATTTGCTCTCGCCTGTACTCGGGCTCCCCCTACAGGTAGATTGTGTAATTCACAGTCGTAAGTACAGAGGGTCTGAGCCTCCCCTTGCACGAAGCTTTACTTGAGAGGCCAAAGAACCATTTCGGCTGATTTTACACAAATATGACAGGCTTGTATGGCTAAATTGCTAAACCTCGATCAAAATAGCTTCATCTGGCCTCTGATGATAAGAAAGCGAGTCGACAACTTGAAGTAAACTTTGAGTTAACATGTTTTTTGTCCCCCTCCAGGATCCAGCAGGTATCTTTGAGTTGGTGGAAGTTGTCGGCAATGGAACCTACGGTCAAGTTTACAAGGTAAGCACTCTCATGATTATTTTCTGTCCCTCTCCTTCTTTTTGTGAGCTGTTGTCTCATGCAAGTAATAGAAGGAAAAACTGCTGAAAAGTCTGATGCTTGTACAAATAGTTAATATCTTTGTGTGGTCATGTTTCTCATCTAATTGTGGTTTGCAGACTTAAACGATGGCACTAAGTATGATTATAAAAGTTGATGCTGCTGTCATCGACCTGCTGCCCTGTCACATGCAGCTGTGGTGTGTTCGCATATATGACACGTGACTTACGGTAAAACTCACGACAGCCACTTCCAGTTAATTTGGGAGAAAACATATACGAAATTCTCAGTTGACTGAAATATCCTGCAGCACTTGAAAACACAAACACATGCACCACAGCATCTGCATCATCTTTAAAGGGCCCGGGGTGGGGCTCACTTCCTTATCGCAATATCTGTTAGTCTATGTGTGTGAGTGGTTTGTGGTTACAGGAGGTGTTTAGTCTTATTTAGAATTGTGCAGATGCTTGTGCCCCATGTTCACATTTTCCTGCTAGACCACAAACTGTTTCTCTGGGTGTAGAGTGTAGTTTCAGTTTTGAAAATCAAAAAAAGGAAATGTTGAACGATGATTCTGCAACAGTGGCTTCAAGCACTTCAACGTATATGTTCAGTCAACGCTGTCTCCTGTAAAATTAAAGTTTCTATACAAAACTATACAGCAACAGCAAATCCATTTTGCAGGAAACTAAAGTGCGACCAAATCACATTTTCTTTTTTTACAGTCAAGCTGTTGTCAGACATGAACTCACAAAAACTCACAATTATTTATGTTTGTCTTCTTGACATCCTGAGATATTTGTATGCTTTTGTTTTAGTTTTGCATCTGCTGCGTGGTAAACTTCATCAAGGCACTCTCTGGCTCGTGGTGAATACTCTGGAGAATCTCCTGTGTGTGTGTGTGTGTGTGTGTGTGTGTGTGTGTGTGTGTGTGTGTGTGTGTGTGTGTGTGTGTGTGTGTGTGTGTGTGTGTGTGTGTGTGTGTGTGTGTGTGTGTGTGTGTGTGTGTGTGTGTCAATTGCCATTGATTTCCTGAAAGAGGAAATTATGCAAGAAATGCACAGGACAGTAAGGCCTGTGTTGGCCCTTACACAAGGTGCTATTGCACAGTTGTGGTAAAATCATAAATGTCATCCTGTGACTCACATTCATTGAGGTTTAAAGGGGGGGAAATCTCCAGATATGGTGAGCTATTTCATTCAGGAACACATATCTTAGTGTTTCTCATGTCAACGACCCACAGACAGAGTTGTTTTATAACGCATAAGCTGCATTGACGAAGGTGGTTTTTAGCTTGGATTTTTGTTTCGTGAAGAGTGAAGCTCTACAGAATAGTAATTGTTTGGGTGTTTTTGCCACAGATGAATTTCTGTTTAATGGAATGACTCCTCCTCAAATGAACCTGGGCTTCAGTTAAAGCATCAGCAGCTCTTTGATCATGTTTTTGCCCATTAAATGCATTTACTGTTATGTTTGTAATAGTCATGACTGCACTTGCAGTATAGCAAAGCTTAATGGTCCCTCACGAGATTTTCTATAGGCAATAATTGAGTTCACTGCAAACAGGCTATTAATTGGACATGGATGAGGCCTGTTGTGTACAGATAACAGACACTTTCTGAACGTGTGCATGTCTGCGAGTGGGCTCTCAGCAATGTAACAGGTCTCATCGTGGGAAACCAGAGCAGGAACTAGGGCCAATTGAACAATGACTTCCACTACACAAACACACACACGCACAAACATACACACAGCCCCAAAAAGAAAACACTTGGTTATGGACTGATGTGAGTGCTGGAGATGCTGACCAAGCATCTGAGCTTTTCCTCTGTTTATTTATGTGTGCTGCATTTTCATTACATTGCAGTTTAAGTGTTTTTAAATGGAAACCCAGCACGGGTGATCTGATTTGAAGTTCTAAGCTCACACCTCTGTGTAACCGATATATTATATTTAGTTTTGAACATGCAATGTGTTACTATCAAATAGATGAATACACAAATACACTTTATTACATAAAGGTATTTATTTATATAGGAAGAGAAAGACAACAAAACAATCACTTCCTGTTCCAAGGTGGACTGGAGACTACAAGTCCCAAAGACACACAGTTGTGTAAAAAATCTGTTGTGTAGGCTACTTGTGTTACAGAGTCACGACTTGAACACACCATTTCTACGATAGAGTGACAATGATGCTGAGATCACTGCTGCCAATTTGCTTGAAGGATTGGTCATAACGTACACTGACTGTGCTGGCCACACAGTGCCTTTCCCTTTAACACTCACTCTTGAAGCGCTGTCTCTCTGTGCAGTTTTCTCCTAAACATTAACATCTTCTTAAAAAGACAGCGAAGGGGAAATGCAATCACAACAGTTTGGGTACTGACTTGTTTCACTTCTGTGCTTTGATAAACCAGTGGTAAAGTTTTCCAAATAGTTTCCTTCAGAGTCCCTGGTCTGCAACAACAGTCTGTAGAGATGGACTTGTTCGCAGACTCTTGTCCCCAATGCAATCTATGTAGCGCTAAAGACGTCACACGTACCAAGTTAAAATAGCTGGGAGTGCGTGACCGCCGTGCTAAACAACAGGAGTGGCGACTATAAACAAAATTTGACCATGGTTTATGTTCTAAAAGTAACACTTATTTTCAAAGCACATGGAATCCACACGTTTAGTTGTATTTTTTCATTTATGTTTTCTGTAGTGTAAGATGCAGGAGAAGGCAACAGAGAACAGGAGCCCAATGACAGAGAAATGGCTGTTTATCAGCAGTTTATGTTAAAGGGATAGTTCACCGAAAAAAATGAGAATTCACTCATCTACTCTCCACTATGACAATGGAGGGCAGGGTGAAGTGTTTGAGTCTCAGGGTCAAACAGTGTTGCAGCCAAATCCAGTACAATTAGTGACTCCTTCTACAGACGTTATAAAACAACAGAAAAAAAACACAAAATGCCTCCGACATTCAAAATCAATGTCATTTACACCACGTTTTAAGCCTAAATGTCCTCTAAATTCCCCGGAGCCGCATTCACGTTCACACACTCACACCGGAAAACCGCACCCACTGCACACGAGTGATCGCCCTCTACTGTATCACGATTGAAACTATTTCAGATGTTCAGATGCACTTCTAGTGTGTAAACTTTGAAATCGAACAGGTCATTACAATTTCCAATATGAACTTTCCCCGCTATATTTTAATGAATGTTCGAATTTCACATAAAAGTGTCAGCCCTAGTTTGTTGTCGTTCCTACATCAAACCACACTGACCCAGTGTCTGTTGTTTGGTTCAATTGTTTTTTTGTTTTTTTATCCAACTTAAGTTATGTTGCTGTTGATTTGTACTCCAAATCAAAGCCTGCCTGCTGACCTGCGACTAACATCAGGAGCTGATTGTTACATTTCACTTTGACTCGTGTTGCACAGCATTGTAGGTCAATGACAGTCAGTGTGTCATTGGGAACTGACACTGGAGGACAGTGAGCCCCATTAGCCCCATTTCATTTGAACTCAGCTGAACGGCCTTCTGGTCAGAGGACATTCTAGGATGGACACAGTCAGAAGAGATGGAGTCAGATGGGGAGCAGAGAGGGCTGGAGAAAACAATCAGGCTCTTTCTCATTCCAAATAGCCCCAGAGACTGAGAAATCAGCCGCTACTTAGAAACTCAAAGAATCCTCAGTTCACTTTTGTTTTTGCATTTCCACCACATTTTAAGAGCTGTGATGATTACAAAAAATAAGAGCAATAACAGATTGAAAAAGCCACTGTGTATAGCCTGAGACAACATCATTGCACGAACGAAGAAAACAGAGTCATCATTGTTGCGGGTTGGGTGATGTTAGAAAGAAATGATAGAAAAGTGAAGAGAAGAGTGAGAAGGGTGATGGAGACTTTTAAAAGGATCCTGCAAGATGCTTTTTGTGGTTATTTGTCTGTTAGGTGTCAGAAGCCTGACTTTGACCAGTAAGTGACGTTCAATGCTGCAAAATCCACCTGTATAGTTTATGGCTTTGACTGAAGAGCAACTTCAAGAAACATTTCTGCAGTCACAGAGGGAAGTGGTCCGGTCTATCACTCCTTTCTACTTTTTGAATTGACTCCTCTATGACCTCAAACTTCTGTTCTGTTCTCTTCACTTAGAACTTTATATTGTCATGCACAGCACAAGTCAAATAGTTAACTTCTTACTATTTGATGTCCCACGCACATGCACCCGAGGACTAAATCTTTTTTGTCCACCTCATGTTCGAGCACCCATGCACAGTTGTTTGCAATAGTGTTAAAAGATGTGTTATGTGCAGTAGTAATCACATGGTAGTTGTATGCCTGGTGTGGTTTTGTGGCCCTGAGACAAAGACATCCAGCTCTTAGATGTGTGTTGAAACAACTTCACAGGAATTTCTTGAATCTTTTTTGTTTTGCAATGAATATCGACCGTTTGTATTGTCTTAGGGTTACAAAGGAAAAACTGCCATATTTACAGAGGGTAGATTCAGATTAGTTTCTTTAGAGCTGGACAGGAGAAAGTGGCTTTTGATTCCTGAACAGCACAGTAAGGTGACGGTCAGTTGTAATTTCAGCTGTGAAACTTTTCTAATAAACTTAAAGTGACTGAGTTGCTTTATTGGACTTTTAGTATTGTGATGAGACAGAACCTGTGCCTGCTCCTCTCTCATCATCTTGTCATTACCCACACGCACGCACACACACAGACGCACACCCACTCTTAGGGCGTTTCCCTGTTTGCAGAAGGAACTTCCCTTCCCTGGCCCTGCAAGCCATTGCTTTCGAGTCATCTGTGTGGTTCTCTCTCTCTCTCTTTGTCTGTGTCTGCGTTTCTGCGTGTGTGTGTGCTAAAATGTCAAAATGTCAAAGTCCACTAAATCTAAGCCCTATGGACCCAGCTGATGCAACACAGCTCTACTATAAGTAAGGCTGAAATTAACAGCTACTCTGACTAAATGAAACAATTTGAATTATTTCTGCCTTATCAGTCTGTAGACTTTGTCACTGATCGGCTTGGTTAAGTCATGTTTATAGCATGTATTAAGTAAATTGAAACGTATCTCAACCGTTAATTTGTCGCTTTAATCAGATTTAAAAGGTCAAAGCGGTCCAAATTTGCCCTCCAGTATTGCTTCAATAGTTTGTAAAGATTGCTGACACCATGTTCATACATCAGGGACTGAGTACAGCTATAAAGAAGTTGGCTGCAATACAATTCCCAGAGTGACACACTTCCTCAAATCCTTCTGGTTTCAATGTTGTCACTTCTCTTTCTGTTACTGACTACACATTATTCTTGATTTACTCATGTTGACTAATCTGCTGACTGACTTATAAAAGATGTAGCAAATGTAGATGCTGGTCATGTCTGAGGCAACTGAACTAACCCATGCACATCACATCCTGCACAGGGGAAAACACAGGAGTGGTTTGATTTGGAAAAAGGTATTGAAATACGTTGTGTTTATTATTCATATTAAGAAATAGCTCAGCTGAGCAAAAACATTCTTTCTCAGATAACACTATCACACATTATTAGAAATCTGGAACATTTGAATGAAAACGAACTTATTTTGTAATAAAAGTCTCTTTTCCGAAGCCAAGCATTGGTGGGTGGAGGTTTGAGCTGAGGGAGACAGGAAACATCCTCCAACACAGTGTGGAGTTGCTTCATCTGTCTCTGCAAGAGGTAAAACAGAAAGACTGGGAGGGAGGCAAAGGAATAAAAGAGAGGAAAGTGAGAGAGGGCAAAGGAAGGAAGGCAGAGGTGAAAGGCAGAGAGACAGAGAGGAGGAGAGGAAGGAAGAGGGAGAGACAATTGAAAACTAGAGAGAGAAGAGGAAAGCAGCTCTCCCATGAGACTTAGAGCTATGGATAGTGTTGATTACCCAGGTGTGTGTGTGTGTGTGTGAGTGTGTGTGTGAGTGTGTGTGTGTGTGTGTGTGTGTGTGTGTGTGTGTGTGTGTGTGTGTGTGTGTGTGTGTGTGTGTGTGTGTGTGTGTGTGTGTGTGTGAGTGAGAGATAGGGAGCAGTAAGAATAATTCAACTATAGAATATTCTTGGGGGGGCTGTCCTCCTTATTGTACTTTCTAAATGCCAAAACTATCCTAAGAATAAGATGTAACTTATATTGCTCTTTAATAAAGTTAACACGAACCCACATGAACAGAAAAGTGGTCTTAATCAATGCAGCAGAGGCTTAAATAGTCTTTTATACCATAGTTATGGGTCAAGCTCCATACATTTTGAATAATACAATTCCCATCATGTCTTTGGGACATGCTCTCGTTTCTCAAACCCTATGTTAAAGTTGTTACTCCAGGCGCTCTGTTAAAATGTGCGGTTTTCAAACTGAAGTCCAGATAAAGTAACAGTGATGACATAATCAGGGTTATTTTCCCAGGCATTAAAAAGCTCCCTCCAGAGCCACAGCAGACGTTATACAAGTCTCTACACACGCTGAGTTCTCCCCAAGAGAGCTGGGCCATCTGATCATTGCCTCCACAAGGGAGGTCATGTTGTAATGTTTGTTTGTCTGTCTGCCTGTTTACAGGCAAACTACTGAATTGGTTTCCTTGAAATTTGGTGGAGGCCTGGGGTATGGGCCAATGAAGAACACGTCGACTTTTGTAGTAGATTCAATCAAGGGAGTGGTTATGCTGAGATTGTAATGACATTTTCTGGAAAACTAAACAAAATCGGTCGTGGATGAGAAAAAATGATTCAAATGTGTGGCCGGCCAGTCAGCTATGTGCTTGGCATGTGAACAGTTCTCAAGATATGAGAATCCACACAGACAGAGATTTCTGGAATTTGTAGATAAATGTATCTCATGTTTTAATATCCATTTTGAAAACACTATCTATAATGCATTGTTTTTTTATAAATGATACAAATAGATATGTTTATTGCTGGTTTGAGTTTGGGTATGCATTCATAAAAAATCTGAATTCAGTGTGATTTTTTGCTCACCCTTACTCCCCATGATGAGATGACCAAAATTAATATAATGTTGATGGAGTTCCCCTTTTAATTTAACAATCATGTGCTAAACTCACCACTAGACAGTATCAGTATTGTTTATACCCCTAATCAGTTATGGATGTTAAAGTTACTGTCATACCGTGATAAGATAATATCAGTTAATATCTGTTGAAATTAATTAATCAATTTATCTCTCGTCTCAGATACATCATATATCAAACCACAGCAATAAATACATTAGAATCATATCATGATAACAAAGTCACACAGACACACACACACACACACACAAACAGACACAGACACACACACAGACAGTGTGTTTTTAAATAGCACCATCCTACATTTTGTAGAGGAGGGATGATCTGTGATTCAGTCCAGTGAGGCACAGAGTCACATAACTAACAGAAGAGGATATGAGAAAAGGACACATAGAGGGGGGTGGAGGCATTTAAAGTTCTGAGAACAACAATGAGATAAAGTACAAGTGTGTCTCTCATTTGTCCCCTCGCTGTCAACACTTTAAATGTCTCTATCTCATTTACATATGTATGAATATATTATAGTAACCTTTTCACTGACACAATATTTGTAGAGTTCCCTTATTCTGCCTCTGTGTGTGTCTGTGTGATAAAGAGCAAGTCAACAAGCAACAGACTGATATGGAGATGGCATTTGTGTTTGGATATATTATGTGCGATTGATTCCTGGTACTTTGTCACAGGGCTGTGTTACATTCACTGGACGTCAGTGTCGGAAGTGCAAAATATTCCTCCAATTAATTAAAGATCACAGAGCCCTTTGAGTGTGTTGTGTGTGTGTGTATGTCAGTGCAGCAGATTGCAGGTTTAGCTCAGTTGAGAGAAGAACATTTCACATTTATAAGTTACAGCACAGCCAGCAGACACCATTAAGTCTAAAGGGACAGGAAGGCCATTGCCTTATTTATCACAGTGAGAGCAGGGGCGGCTTTCGATGTCACAATTCTTTGCAATTATGGAGACAATGTCCTCTATGTGGGGACAGAACCAATGCCATAGTGACCTGGGTTCAGTGAGCCTGACACAGTAGATCTCACATCCAGTATAAAAGTTAAATATATGTGAGAAATCAGCCAGGTGGTTATCTGACAGGGATGGGTCTCACTGCTCCCAGTACAGCAACATTTTAGGGCGTTTTCCCACCTGAAAGTTTAAACCAAGTGCAGTCATGTGCGTGCACAGTCTGAACATTTGCTACACATACACAAATTTCGTAATGGACATGAAGTCCGTGCTAACCCTTGCAGACAAGGGTAGATGATAACAGTAACGTCATGTGGATCCTCGTTAACCCGTGCAGACTCCTGTGGTCGCTACAGACTCATAAAAGTGTGAATTGGCCTTTAGGTTATAAAACCCTGACATAGTTCAACTAGTTGAAAGTAACGGATTGAATGGAAGTTTAAAAGAAACTGCTGAATCTTATTCTTTGATATTAAAGACTTTGCTGATGCGGAAGTAGTTGATTAAGACACAGGTTTCAACACTGTGCTATCGCCCTGGTATATGATAGAGAAATGACTACTCTTTGGAAACTATAGACAGTGTTACTGAAATTTGATGTGACAAAATAAAACATAATTAGGCAAATATAAAAAAAACATTATTTCAAGTTCATCTTTTTCTCTAGATGAGACTAGTGGGATTTGTCATGCCCTCTAGTCTGTTACAAACACATGCACACACTTACGCATACATCTTAAAGGCCTATAGAGTAGCTCCTAGCTTAGTATCTTGTCAGCTTTCTGACTCATGACAAGGTTTTCAATTTTCCCCTTTTCACCTGACTGCACTTTACAGATCTGTGTCTGTGTGCAGACCCGCTCCCTCCCCTCATCTTGCGAAGTTTCTTGTTCTCTCTGACTCTGATGAGAAAATGAAAGAATGTAGACATAACTACGTCTACAAGTATTGCAAATGATATCACAATGTAGATGTTCACTCAAAAGTTGTGTAGTTGTTTGTGTATATGTTATGCTTATAGATTCCACTCTAGGCCCAGTTTGTGTATCTTTCCCATTCACTTAGCAGCACATGTGATTTAATGTGAACATTTGAAGAACCTGAACCTCCGTGTATGTGATGATCCATTAAGATGGTCTTGGGCGGCACATGAAGAAATGCTACTGACTTTATTAAATTGGAATTGGAATGTATTCAATTTTCTATAGTCATTGAGTAGAGCGGAATAGTTATTTTTAATTTGGAGTTCATCCAGGTTTGATTGTAGAGCCATGGCTCAGTTTCTTTTCTTCCTCCCACAGACAATTTATCCCAAGACAAAAACATATGGGTTATGTTCTTGTTTAGGAACAGTCACATGTGAGACCTTCTGTTTTTGCTGTTATACCAACACTCATAGCTTTTGTGAAGAGTTTTAACTACTGAATGTTTTATTTTATTCTGTGTGTAAAAAAAATAAAATAAAAATAACTGTTCATGTTGGTGTTAAGTCTTTCATATCGGCTGTGATCTGAACTCGTTCTTCATCTGTCCCACCAGGGTCGTCACGTCAAGACAGGCCAGCTGGCAGCTATCAAAGTCATGGACGTCACAGAGGTAAAAACAAGCGCTTCATTAAATCGCTCACATACTGTCTCTGCCTCTGCTCTCTGCTGAGTTCAACACAAGCAGAAAGACATTCATGCTGTCAGTGTTAATTTAGTCACAGCTTACATTCTTATGCACATGTATTCCTTAATATTACAGCAAGCTGATGGAGCTCCATCATATGTTCGAGGCAACAAAATCCTTGAACATGAAAAATTACCAGTGGTTTAAAGTCAAAGGAAAATTCAGTTGCATTTTATATCAGTTAAGATTTTTGGTGTCATGGTGTCTGCTCAATCAGTCAGCATGTTGTCTGTTATCTGTCTTCGAAGGCAGATAAGGAAAGCTCCCTCACTGAAGGCATCTGTTGCATTTTGTGAAAACAGATTGACAGATGGAAAGCAGAGAAGTGCATGACGCTGGTTCATGAAGTTAGAGTTAGACTTATTCTTACTTAGGCTACATTCATACTACTAAATGTCCGTTTGAGAACTCAACTCTGCTACATACACACTCATATGTATATATCAATATCAGGGATTCCTAAATGTCATCAAACTCTTATGACACAGGCAATACAGACAATTACAGCATTAGAACTTTTACAATCCATTAAACAACATTCTGATGCGAAAGACACACAACCAGGACCAATCTAACATCTACTAGATTAAATTACATCATATAATCTTATTTCTGACATTTTCCACCATTACATCTGTTTTTACCCAGAAGTATTGTTTATTAGATTTCATAAAAATGTCCTTGATATTGAAGTTTTGCTCACTTTGTTGATAGTATTAATTATATAAAATATGAATACATCTCACACTGTAAATCAATCTGAGGATGAAAGAATCTCTCTGAGGGTGTAAAGAGGGAGACGATTTGACTGTGTGTGGTGGTGTTCATTACTCAAATAGAATGGCGCTCATTAGGGCGCATACCTCTCCCTAGTCCCATCAGTCCCTTTAAATTTATAAACTGCCCCAAATTGTACAAATAGATTTCAGTCCCTTAAACATGGAAAACAAACATCCACAATGTTAAAAATCATTTCATCTGGTCAAAATTTGGATTTCTTATTTGTCCGAGTTTTTTACTTGCAGGGCAAATAACATTATCCTCATTAGTAATTTGCTTTTTGTGTTTATAAGCAACAGTTAGCAAACAAAAATGGCAATAAGACTGTTTGCTGTTGTTAGCCTTTAACTGTTTATAGTCTTATGAAGAGCTGTGGCTTGATCAAAAGATGCTGTAGCTTCTGTTTGTTTTATGTCGCAGCTATGTTGTCAGACAAAACAATCACATACAAAAATGGAAAAGGATATCGTCATATTTCTGCATTTTGTAAATTTTTATAGATTGTTTGATTAATCTTAATATATAAAGAATAAAAGAAAATGGGAATATCCCATATAACCTCAAATTTAAATCTGTAGTTTCTGCACAGCTTCCGTAAAAAATGTCCCACTCCACAAATGTGTTTATTGCAGAACCGATTGATTCGCTGTTGATGATGGCTTCTGTGTTGAGGGGAACTCTTTAGCAGGAAATGCTTAGCTATTATCTCCCTTCTCACACACACACACACACACACACACACACACACACACACACACACACACACACACACACACAGACACGCTATATCCAGGAGTCTTTGTCTTTCGGATGGGGGTGAAAGTTCAAACTCTGCCATGTCATTTTCTCCCCTCCTGTCCTGTGGAGATTTAAAGGTCGTCAAAGACTGAGAGAAGCTCTCTGTTGTTTCCTCTTTTCTGATTAACAGCCACATCCAGCTCCCCCAGCTCTGCTCTACTCCTCCTTCCTCCTTCTCTCCTCCTCATCTCCTCTTTCTCCTCCAGTCCAGTGTAGATTTAGAGGTTCAGTGAATCGGAGGAGAGACAAGTCATTTCCGGGATTTATAGCGAGAAAACAAAAAGTGCCGCACTCTGTTTCCTCTGGCCGCTCTATCTGTCCTTGCCTCTGACTGACTGATCAACCTCCTTTGAGAAGTGGGAGTAGTTGTATTAAGGTCCAGTAGCTGGGTGAAGGGTCATGAAGAGGTTACACGACAGTCTGATTGGAGATGCTGTGTGTCTGGATGTGTACGTGTTCATGTTGTATGGACTGTAAAACTTCAGCTTTTCTTTAAAGTGCCCTACTTCAACATTCAAGCCTTTTTTATAGAGGCAGGATTAAGCACCAATTTCTGATTTCTGAGTTAAATGTGTTTAAAGCAATTGCAACTATTAACATCTTCAATGTGCTGAAAGTGTATAAAGCACTCCTTTATTAAAGCTGCCTCCTGTCTGCCATTTAATAGCTTGCCTAAAAGCAGATCAGTCATACTGAAAAGAGCTTGTTTTTATGCCTCTGCACATTCGACAGTCAGTGGCTGGAGTCCCACCCATTCTTGTGAGCACAATATCTCATGAATGCCTTGGGGGAAGTTCTTTGGTACAATGTTCAGTTTGACTCAAGGATGAACTCACAAACACCTTTCAACTTTGGTAGAAAAGATTTTGGCCTTTTGATCATGATTTCTCAAATCTGCCACATTTTGCCCAGTTGTTAGTTGGACTCAAGGATGAACTGATTAGATTTCAGTTGTCAAATGTCACTGTTACTGCTCTGGTTGACAGAGGGATACAACTACAAACCGGCAATTCTAATCAATCTTTTGAATAAGCCTTGAATGTCTATCTGTTGTTGTGTTTAGGAGGAAGAAGAGGAGATAAAGCTGGAGATCAACATGTTGAAGAGTTACTCCCACCACAGAAACATCGCTACCTATTATGGAGCTTTTATTAAGAAAGAGCCTGCTGGACAGGACCACCAACTCTGGGTTTGTTAATTGCTTCATCTGTGTTTTTTTTGCTACCCCTCCGGGTTTGTCCTGTCAGGAATCATCATATATCACCATCATATTATGAATTTGACTTTCAGATCAGAAGACAGTGATATTTGTAGTTATTTTTGATTGGTACAACGCATCTGTGTGTGTGTGATAGAGTCCTCTCCATCTGTCCATCTAGTTGGTGATGGAGTACTGTGGAGCCGGCTCAGTAACTGACTTGGTGAAGAAGACTAAAGGAAACTGTCTGAAGGAGGACTGGATAGCTTACATCTGCAGAGAGGTGCTCAGGGTAAGGTCAAAGACGTAACATAGCATGAGTGCACACACACTTAACACCTGTAGCATTGCCGGACCCACGCTGGGTTTCTGAAGACTTTAAAGAATTGGCCAATACTCAAGTATTAATCTTGATTATTTACAACCGGGGTGATATGTTCAAACCTGTCAGCTCTGATCAAAAGCCTTTTTGCTGCTATTTGAGCATGTAAAAAGGCTGTTGCACTAATCCAGGCGTGAAGAGATAAAAGAATGTAAAATGATTTCATTGTCTTTAAAACTTAACATATAGGTTGAATTCTAGAAACATTTCTCCGTTGATAAAAACACATTTGTACCAGCTTTGTCATGGTGCTGTGTTGTACCAGTGAACTAGATATGGACCAAATGGAATACTTTTTAACAGTCATATATATATATATATATATATATAAGCACAGTATATTGCGTTATATACAGTAATATGATGGTACAAATACACACATATATTTATGTATACAAAAAAGTAATATTGGCTCAGCTCGTACCCATATTTGTTTGGTCTGGTCTTCAGTCAGTTACATTAATTCATGTCGTCAGTTTGAACTTGAAAGTTGTCACTGTTTTCAGTTATTTATGTGTCCAAACTGAGCTTGCCTGATCCATGCATATTTGACATTATTATTGGTAAATCCTCAAATTGAAAATGTTCTTTTGTGATATACTTAACTTTCCTTATCGGGAGATCCCCTGGATAATGCAATAATCATTTTTCTTTCAATTTCATTTTTGAGATATAATATAATTTGGCATGGCTCTAAACACTATGATATCCATAAGCCTCTAATACTGGGGATAACAAGCCACATTCAAATTGACTGTTTGAATTATATGAATGTAGATGCTTTTTCTTTTTAAAATGTAACTTGGAGTAAAACACTGCAGAGCACAGTTGCCAAATGTATTCAAAACTGCCCCAGAATTCCAAACTAAAATTATTTAAGCTGCTGAATGTTTCTACAAAGTGAAATTTTCAGCTTCCACTTGACATTAGTGGCACACTGTGTTTTAAGCTCTGATTGCATGACTGAGCTTCTCACTGAGATCTGTAGTTTTAACATATGTTACACAGGGTTTGTACTTTTGACTCTTTTATTGAATCACCATTTGCCTGCTGTTATACTGGTGATTCAGCTGGGAGAGTTTCACACATGTAACCCCCCGGAAGTGCTCCGACCACCACCCATCTAATGTTGCATGTACTCAAAATAACAGTTCTTACTGTACAGCTCTGCAGTATACGAAGGTTTTAAAAAAACACTTCTGAGCAGACAGGGGCACTTCAGCGGACATTTAGATATCAGCTTGAGCCACTGCCTTTCTCTTATGTGATGTCTCATTTTAATTCAATTCAACATAATTAAATTTTAATGCCAAATCACAACATAAATTTTCTCAAGGCACGTTGAATAGTAAGTTTGAGACCTTATAGCAAAACCCAACAGTTCCCACAATGAGCAAACACTACAGTGACTGTGGAGAGAATAAAGTCCCTGTCAACAGGAAGAAACCTCCAGAACCAGACTCAATGTGTTCAGCCGTCTGCCTTGACCTGTTGAGGTGAGCAGAGAAAAATGGAGAATAGAGGAGAGGTGGGTTGAAAAGAGGGGAGAGAAGAGAGAGAGACCAACAACAGTTGTGTAACCGTCATATTAAAGCTCCGTCAGACTGCTTGTTATAATAAAAATAATAAGAATGCTTTTTATAGATGTAATGGTGTTAATAATGATAGCATCACCAATTAATAACAATACTACTACTATTGCTACTACTAAAATATATAATAATAATAATTATAATACATGGGTTTTGTCAGATCTAGTTCCTGCAGTTCTGGAGTCAGAGACACTTGCAGTCTTCAAATAACTTACACTAGATACACAAACAATGAAAGTGACCTTCTTCCGGATGTAAAGGCTCTCAGGTCAGAAGAGTTGCTGCTGTTGTCTCAGAAACACAGATTGTTTTCAAATCGTCAAAGAGAAGAAGCCGAGCTGACACGGATACTTCTTTGGCTCGTTTTCCCACCGTGGAGTGAATAATTGATTCTTTTTCTCATTGATGTAGTTTAAAGGCCAGTTTAATACACATGTCTGTAAGATGTTATGGTTATCATTATAGGAGATCACAAGATCCTGAGAAGGACTCCAGGATGTTTACAGTGCTCTCTGCACATAGTGTATCAGCACATATTAACTCAGCTCCAACATATCATGTACTTGATGCTGACATTATCAAGGACAACATTGAACTGAGATTATTTTTTTGGGAGGTGAAACATTTTGAGAGACAACAGGCTTTGGATGGACGCCAGTGTTTTCTCTGCTGCTGTCAGCCATGCTGTCTCCCCATTGTTTAAGCGTGCACACACTAACTGACGCATAGCACGGTGATGTCTTTGTCTGAAATAAGACTCACTTCCTCTGTGTATTTAACCTCTTTTGAAGAAGAACACACAAACACACACTGATCCACACAGACACATATTAAAACTGTGCCACTACCACTGGGTCAATCTGTCACCTAAAGAAAAGATGTATAGAATTGCCTCGGAAGGCAATGAACCCCAATCTTTATTTATCATTTCTTGAAAACAGACAATGAAGGCAATGTTTGTGACCTCGTATTTATAGTGATGGTCATCTGACTGTGTGTGTGTGTGTGTGTGTGTGTGTGTGTGTGTGTGTGTGTGTGTGTGTGTGTGTGTGTTTGCTTCCAGGGTCTTTCCCATCTTCACTCCCATCATGTGATTCACAGAGACATTAAGGGACAAAATGTTTTGCTCACAGAGAATGCTGAAGTCAAACTGGGTATGACACATCTACACATGCTTTGCAGTTTCTCAGACACACGTGCATCCCTCTAGGCCACACTTTAGAACAATCAAAGTCATACATTCATAAATAAATCACACAACTGTACAGAAAAAAACATCTCAATGAAGTTGCGGTTGTTTGCACGCCCGGGATTGTCCTACTTTTCTTTATGTTTCAGTTGACTTCGGAGTGTCGGCTCAGCTGGACAAGACCATTGGGCGAAGGAACACCTTCATTGGTACCCCCTACTGGATGGCTCCAGAGGTCATCGCTTGTGATGAGAACCCTGATGCCACATACGACTACAGGGTACTTGATGACGCAGAAGTATTCTGGCCAACTTCAAGGACATTTTTGTGTAACCTCTTGGGATGTTGCAAAAAAAGAAAAACCCACTGAGAATAATGTTAGTTCCCATCAGCTCGTGTGACTCATGAATATAAAAGTCTAGGGCATCTAGCAGAAATGCGAAGAACATTTCAATGTGAGTTGAGTTTGAAAGTTCACGTTCTTTATTATCAGTTAACACAAACCATATGTGAGCTTTCATGCAGCCACTCATCAAGCACATTCAGTGGCACAGAGATTAGTTGTGCAGTATTGATTGTAGGTCACACATGTCACACAATCAGTGTAGTCAAGCTCATGAATAAATACAAAAAATAGACTTAGGGTGGAAAAAAGGTTCGGGATGTGGTTACTTGAATGAAGCAGAAACCATTATGCAGCCTTTAGAGAACCATGTCTATTTGACAGATGCATGTGAGATGGAGAACATTGTGAGGCAGAAAATGCTTTAAGAGTTTTAAGCTTGGACCCAGTCGGACAAGCTACAAGATGAATCGTGATAATTAAACATCTGTTTTGGAGCAAAAAAGTAACATTGGAAGACAAAAAAAAAAGGTAAAGGTACAAGACTTTGGATATGATTATTTTATTAGTGAAGAATCCTATAAATTATTGCGAAGTATCCCTTTCTAATGACTTCCAGCACTGCTTCTAGAATTTAAATTTGTGTTGATATTCACCCTTGTGAATGTCACTCTTGTCCTCTTGTCTAAAACACGATTGCTCTTTGGTAAATATATTGTAAAGCTTCTTCATCCGACCATGTGGTTTTTGCGGTTGTGGTAAACATTTCCATGGTAACATGCGAGCTCCTACAATCAGCCAATCTGCTGGCTTGTGGTTAGTCTACCATGGATGTTGGCAGTATTATGGCTGATAATCAAAATGTCTATTCAGAAAATGAATCAGATTTTTACTTTCGAAACCAGATCACAAATCTAAATCCAACCCATCCTGGTTACCCAGGCTTTTTTAAATGCAGGTAAATATGCCAAAAAGCTGCTTTTTACCATTTTTCCCCTCCAGCGTTTGACATCATGAATGTGCTTGAAACTAAGAAGCTCACTGTGTTGCCATTTCCAGCATTTTGCAAGAATTACACAAACTTTGTTTTGCTATTTACACACCAACACCTGGGCCCTGCACTACAAAGCTGGATTTGCGCTAATCGGGGGAACTTCAGGTTAAATTAGGGGTTTCCTGTCCTACGGATATCGTTCACTTCTTATCAGGGTAAATCACCATGGTAACTTAAGCTGAACAGCTAACCTGTTCCGGTGGTTATTTTGAAGATAATAGATCAGTCAATATAAAAGCTCCGCCCACTGACCAATCATTTCCTTTGAAACATGACATCCCCGTTCTTAGAGGATCCCGTGGAGCTGGGTGTGGATTGTTTGGGTCTCAGAGGAGGACATGGGTCTTCAGACACTGACAAAACCCATTTACATATTCTGATGAGTATCTTTATGAAAAATATATCCTTCCCTTTAAGTGGTTTTATCCTGTGAAACTAAATATTTATTTGGATTTGGGTAAAGATAGTTTATAGATTTATATAAATTTATATTTATGTTACAGCCCCCCTCCCTCTCTCCCTTCCTTCTCTCTATCTGAGACAGTCTCTTCTCACCAAAGTGACACGACACTGTTGCACAGTGCACACTTTCCTTAAAGGGAAGGAAGGGAAGTTAAAAACAATGTCTGGTTTGTTAAGTCATTCCCCGCTGCTAACACACCCAGTACAATCTCCCCCTCTTTCCAGATGTGCCAGGCGCATCCTGTCACCAATAAACCAAACGAGCACAGTCACGTTCTCTGCACTGTAGTGCACAAAAATAGGTCCATATGTGTTTGTTAACTAGTAATTGCAATCTTCTCCACTACTGTGTGTCCTCAGAGTCAGTGCAGAGAGCGTGTGTCAAACCAAAGCTCATTTTAGGGGCTACATCATGTATTTAAATTAATCTTTTCATCTAACATCTAAGAGGCTTCTTCAGTTCAGTTCACAGTACAAACCAGTCCTCTCTCACCCACACAAATCAATCATTGGTTGAGCAGATCAAGGATCAGATAAATGCTGCAACAGCGTGTTATGTTTGTCTGCATGATGTGTTTAATTCACTGCGTCTGTAGCTGATATAGTACCATTATAAAAATAGGAAAAATCATCATCCACTTACTGTTACAGTCACAAATGGGAGAAGTAAAGCTGGCATATGCACCTTGGAGAGACAGCTGCGTTTGCATCTGGCTCGAACAAATCTCCTGAGTTGTTTTAAATCTTTAATTTGCATTTATACAATCCATTTTTGATATCTGATTGCCCTCCAATCTGCTAACGGCACATGAAGAGACTAAGTCTAGACTTCCATTCCCTTGTATTACACCCAGCAGGTTTCCATCATTATTCATAAAACAATTTGATTCCTGACAAAACTTTTCAAGCAAGCATTTTCATTCCATCTACCCAAAGTGATTATGTACATCATGGTTCACAGAAACACATTTCAGTGGAAATTCAGCTAATTCTATCCTTCTCTGGAAGTAATCATTCAACCACTTTTGAATCCACGGTTTCTTTGTAAATTGCCAGAAGTTTGGCTTGAAATTGTTTTTGTAATCCCTGGATCTATACTCCCACACCGTGCACAAACTGATTTACTATTTGAATTAAAGGAGGACATGCAGAGTTTACAGGAAATGACTGGAGCTCAAGCCGAGCTTTGTGTACCATTTTTAACCATTTCCTGTCTCTGGTTTTCAGAGTGACCTCTGGTCTTTAGGCATCACCGCATTAGAGATGGCTGAAGGAGCCCCTCGTAAGTGACACACAAAACCATAATGGATGTATGTTAACGGATTGTTGCTTTGTTTCCCCATCTAATTTGTTCATTGTTAATTGTTAGTTTGTTATTTGTTCATCTTTCTTTCTTACTGTCACCGTGACTCTCTCTCTACCTCTCTGCCCCACTGTCTCTTTTTATAGCTCTGTGTGACATGCATCCAATGAGAGCACTATTTTTAATTCCACGGAACGCTCCACCCAAACT
The DNA here is from genome assembly GCF_024713975.1 of Paralichthys olivaceus. Taxonomy (NCBI): domain Eukaryota; kingdom Metazoa; phylum Chordata; class Actinopteri; order Pleuronectiformes; family Paralichthyidae; genus Paralichthys; species Paralichthys olivaceus. The sequence goes on from NC_091101.1 coordinate 7,132,433, forward strand.
GAAGTCAAAGAAATGGTAAGCTTTTGAACTCTCTCATACAAAACACACACACACACACACACACACAC